>NC_056485.1:11538864-11819484 GCF_008729295.1 Plectropomus leopardus | reverse complement strand
CCCTGATTTTGGTGTTTAACCAAAATACCTCCAATCACACCCAGCAACACTGTCAAAGTCAATAATTCCTGGACAATAACCTCAAACCTCAATCCTATTTCTGAGCCTTATATTAGGACATTTTGGTGAACTGTGCATCCCTTTCTATGGTAAAGGGATAGTAGTGCAAATTTCCTCTTCACATGGTTGGAAGATTTTAACATTCTAAAAAAACATCTACGGCCAAGCTAGCAGCACTGTGAGCCTGTATTTTGGCACAGCAAGGCTTTGTGCTAATGGCAACATTACCATGCTTTAGTTACAACGGTAATATGTTCACGTTAAGTCTAAACAACAGCTGAAAATATTTACTATGTTCACTGTCTAGCAGGTTAGTATGTTAGTATGTTAGTATGTTAGTATGTTACTCATGCTGATGCTACAGGAAGAGCCAGGGGTTAGTGTTGTAGTACTCTAGACTCTTCTTCGTCTCGAGACCTGTCTTGAGACCACTTTTAGACGGTCTCGGTCTCGTCCCAGAATCAAACACATTTTGACTTGTTTTTTTCTCTGACTTGGACAAAGGAGACTCAGGACTTTAAACAAACCTGGTAGAGACCAAAATGGATTTATTTCTAAACCTAATTACTGTGACTGTATGTAAAACTTCCTTCTTCAAATCCAGCCAATCACACAAGTCATTTGTAGTTTGCTTTTTTGTCACCGATAATGGCTGCCACCCTTCATAGAAATCAGAGGAAAAGTCTTGATCTTGACTCGGTCTCGGCCTGCTTTGGTCTTGGGACAAAACGTTATGCAAATCAGTGTCGCAGGGTGATTTAATAGGGATCAGGTTGTGGTTGGGTTGGCGGGTCTGGTCTGGATTTGACTCTAAGATAATCATGGGTAACAGATTTGCAAAACTGGACCCGTGCAGGGCTCTTCAACAGCCCATCCTTGTCGTCCTACAAACCATGCCTCTATCACGGCTAAAAAATAACAGTCAAAATCAAAACAGCAAAAACTGAGATATCTCGTCACTTCCCAGATTATAGATCCTACATTTGCAATAATGCAATGCCCACCCAGCTGGTCTACAGCCACCAGTTTTAACTCAGCTGTTCTTCTATGAATTAGTTGTATCGGGGTTATTTTCTCTGTTTTGGTGACGTGTCCCTTTAAAACCTGTACAATATTAGAAACAACCCAAAAGAAACAAAAAAAAAGCCCCTTCTTTGCTGTTTTCAATGGTGCAAATAATTGTGAAGAAAAAACAACAAATGGTTATTAAATGCATTCATGAGCTATCAGTGTACTCTCAATTTCAGATGTCATTAGTTCTGTTACATGTGATTCTAGAAAGAACTACAGTATGAAGCGGGCAGGCCCACCTTTACTTGAACTGTTCAAAATAAATAAATAAATATAAAATCAGCCAGCCATCTGTTGGCCTAAAAAAATGGCCGAAACTTTAATAACCAAACCGCCATCAGAAAGCCCATTAAATTGGCGGCAGTCTCCAGGTTCAGTCTAATTAAGGCCAAACGATACTGACAGATCCAGCGACTCAGTATGGGAAACTCTGTCTGTGCACAGAATAAATCATTTTATTTAATGTCTGCATACACAAAAGATTAAAACTTTTGAGAATTCTATGCAAATATAACTCCAACAAGTAAAAAAGAACTTTGGCTAGACAGTATGTCATATTCATGAATACAACCCCAATGTGTCAGAATTTGGATTCTTCTCCGATCCCAAAACAGGGAGGCAGTAACATTCATGCTGTGCAGAAACTAGGCTACACTGTGCTTAACATGGCACCACACCGACTAATACAGGAAGAGGTTAAGCGAAGGCTCGGTAGAGAGGGAGAAGGTGGGGGAGTTTTCCCCCCAAACAACAGTATTAAGGCAGAGGAGGGAAATGAAACTTTGCATTATTTTTAGACGGAAATTATGTCTGTGCATCTCAGTAATTATAAAGCAATTCAGAACTGACTGATAGGCCTCCGGTGGACTTTTTTCCCCCCTCCCTTCTCTCACAGCCTTATCTTTTCCCACCACAACTGCACAGACTCCTACATGCATTTTAATATGGTAATTATCAAGTGAATTCTAAACATTAACCAAAAGGAAAAAGCTGGCGAAAGCATTTAAAATGGGATTCAGCCACCAGCTTCCTAAATCAACACAACTCCTGCTTCTCCCGCTTCCTGATTAGGAGGATTTATTCAGGGTATTTATAGCCCCTATCTCTTTTGTGTCTACTGGCAGGCGTGCTATTTACAGTATTTTGCTGCCGTCATTTGGCTGATTTGCAAATGTGATAAACTTAGTCAATGAATGAGGGAGCTTATTGTTAAAAAAAATGATATTATTGTGGAGTGAGAGCAATGTCCGGTCTCAGCTATTCTTTAAAAATTCTTCCAATGACAACATACATTGTTATGTATTATGACAAAGAATACTCTTGGAGAGCTGAGTGTGCAGATTGTTATTTGCTTTTATTCTCTTGTAGATTTCACCTCTGCGGGGGGAGAAAAAAAGTATTGTTTGACAACCTTGGTCCCAAAGTTGTTTTTTTGCCAGCTAAAATAAATGGATGCAGGCGGAGAGAGAAAGAGTGCGAGGGGGAGGCGAGGACCTCCCCACGGACTCCTCTATCTCCAGGCAAGTTTTTCTCCTGTTTGATGGAGCTCAACAGACGAGAGTTTCCTTACTGAGGCAAAGTTAAGGGGAAATAGTAACTGAGGTGCCATGGCTGGAAAACATCTTAGCTCACAACTAAAAATCGGTTGCAGGGGAAGGGAAACCAAAGTTTCTCCTTTTCCGCTTTGTTTAAGAGGTTACAGAGGGCAATAGATCCATTTGTTTCAAGTTTATGTAGGAGTGGGCTGGACCAAGATACTGTTCAGGTTTTAAAAAGCTTTCTCTTTCTGGAGCGCACATCTGCTGTCAGTCTCACTCTGTCTTCACTGGTGATATCCAGTTTTTCCCATAAGAGAAAGTTAGAGTGAGAATGCTGCAGATGTTTTTAAAGAAACATTTTACATACTTGTAATTTGGGTGAGTAAATGTCAGGGCTGTCCTGTATCAACACGTGAATTTAATTCGGCATTGAGCAGAAGTGAGACCAAGTCATTGTTTTACAAGTACTAAGTCAAGTTCCAATTCAAAACCAAGCAGAGACTTCCGAGGCTGAAAAATGACAGCCTGTTTTCATTGGAAAACTGTCAAGTACTGCTGCTTTTGCAGTGCTTTTGGTATAAGATCCCAACGCCCATAGACCCCCATGTTAAATTGCCCAACTTTACAGAAAAAGTAAACATGTTTACAGCCTGGTATTAAAAAAAAGCAATTTTGGTCTCTATAGCTAATTTGCTAATTTTAACATCCATAATAAATATATTCATATTTAATAGTGCACAAAGTTACGCATATTTAGGAGTGGGACTGCTTGAGTGACGGGCTGTCTGCGAGGTGTCACCAGTCTCTAGTCAGACTCACCCCAAGCGCTTACCTCTTGTCCAAATATGGCTCCAAAAATCCAAGATGGCGACAGCCGAAATGTCACACTTGAGTCTTCAAAACAGCAGTCTGCTATCCAGTGGCTGGTGTCATGGTAGCTTCCTCTTTTGAAGTCTGCAGATAAGAATACAACAAAACAAGTCATAATACGCTCTTTGCCAAATGTAAAGCCGTTTTAACAATAATATTTACAACATATTGAATTAGCAAATCAATAATTTTTGAACAAGCACAAGGTTGTTGAGAGATGTTGCATCTTTTTTCCAACAGTGAGTTCAGTAACCTGACGTTGATTCTACCTGGTTCTCTCCTGCAACTTCACTGGGTGCTGTCAGATTGGTTCAAAAAAAGTGGATAATTAAGTTTTTACTTGCTGGGAATGAGTCACATTAATGATAGTTGATTAAACAAATGAACTCATTTAATTCACATTTTTTTAATTAACTTACTTTTAAATCTTTGTGCTTGAGGGAAGGTATCAAGTACTTTAAAGTCAAATGGTTCACGTTCCAGTCAAGTTGCAAGTCATTTTTGATTTTATTTATAAAGTCACCAAATCTGTGACTAGATTCTGACTGGAGTCCAAGTCATGTGACTCAAGCCCAGACCACTGGTGTTCAAGCCTCTGAGAAGTTACTTCTCCTTTATTTTATTTCAGAAAAAAACAGTAAAACAAGTGTCTCAACCAAAGGAACTAAAACATCAAATCCATGCCTCAAATCAATTTTTTATCTGATTATCGTCCTTTCCAAAACGGGAAGCTGACATCTTCTCACACACACTCACGCTGAAATCAGACTTCAAGACATCAGCCCAATGATGGCCTGACTCAATAGACGGAGCTTTGGGTGCAACAGCAGCTAATTTTTATTCTGTGTAGTGTCTTGTAAGACAACTAACACAGCATCTGAGTCATTCCCTGGCATCTTGCTGATCACCAATGTACAAGTCATGAAAGACAGCAGGCTATGACTGGTCATGGTCCAACGTCTGCCATGTCCCTTTGCCAATTCACAGCAAAAATGAATAACTGTAATTGCTTAATTTGACATTGGGGTGTTAGGATTTAATCAAAAAGACTAATTCCATATCAAGCTTATTGTTGTAAAGGATATTGTTTAGCACTGAAGAGTACTGGGCTAGTTATTTCATTATGTTTTGCTGCCTAGCAGGTACTGTAGCCTCATTTCTCACAGTTTTATTCTCTCTGTATATATCTATGATTCCCACGCATGATTTGTCCTTTCTTCCGTCCCCTTTCTCTGTCTCCTCTCTCTATCTATTCCTCCCTCCTGGGTTAGCTTTGCAGCCTAGCCTGTGGGCCCAGGGATGTTGTATTAATTAACTCGCCTCACTGCACTCTCATCAAGCTGCCGGTAAATGGCCCCGCTCCAAGTTTCCCTCCCGGAGCGCACCAAGATGGCAGCATCCATAAACAACTTCAAATTTACGGTACTGCAGTCACAGCAGCGAGGCCCCTGCTACTCCTCACACTGAGGGAAGGCAGGCTGAAGCGTGCAATTCAAACAGAGCCTCCCTCCGCACGCTGCTGTGTGGTTTAATATGTAAATGCATTTTCGTTAGACTCAAACTGCCATCGCAGTCATCTATTTTTCCTCTACCTCTCTGACGTCTGTGATTTGCAATTGCTGCTTGGAACAAAGTGCAATCTTTTTTAATGTGCACTGCAGTACGAAATGTGCCTATTGCTCAGCGGTGGAGCAGTCATAAACAACTTTGTATACCTTTTACGCGGCATGATTAAAATGGGTGCAAATCTTTGTCAATATTAACATGGTTTGACAAGCCATGCAAATGACTGGGCTCCTCAGAGAGTGTGTAGACTATAATGAGGTAAATTCTACAGCGTGCTTCTGTAGTATCGAAGCTGAGCTGCTGAGAACACTCAAGGTAGGTAAACACAACCCACAATCCCAGAGGATTCCCAAGCCCTACTGGAGCTTTAAGTAGCCGCAAAACATCATAAAATCCAATCAGATTAATAAATCGGTTTGTTAGAAAGCAATCTAGTATTCCCTCCATGTTCTGACTTTATTTCCCCTATAAGCAGTACTTGCCTATGATGGTTTTTGATCCATATCAATACATCAATCATATTCATAAAAACATAAGAGTATGTTTTACTTACTGTCGCGGATGAATTACAGAACAGCTCTACTGGGCGCTGGTCTGGGGGTCCAAGAGGTCCAGGGGTCACTGGTCAGAGGGTTTCTTTAAAGCATCTGTGAGATCTACTTTACCTGAAAAAGACACAAAACATACACAAAGAGACATGAGATAACACAAAGGGGTGCAAATCAACAACAGAATGATACAAAATAACCACTAAAAGTGCACGAGGAGATCCAAAATAACAAAATAAAAAACTACAAAATAACTACAAAGAAGAGACAAAAAGATGCTAAATCATGACAAAGAAATGTTAAATGACCACAAAACGATGCAACAAAGACATGGTAAATTACAACAAAGGTTTGAAATGACTGCAAATAAATGCCAAATAACATCAAAGAGATGCTAAATAACTACAAAAAGTTGTCTAATCACTACAGAGATGCTGCAAAGAGATGTTAAATGACAGCAAAGAAACGCCGAATGACTACAAGAAAATGTTACAAAGAGATGTTAAATGACAACACATATATGCTTAAAAACAACAAAGAAATGCAAGACAAAGAGACACAGGTTGCCTACAAAGAGATGCAAAATAACCACAAAAAAGATACAAAAGAACTGAAACAGAAAATAAAACAACCATTGAGACACAGAGGCATCAGTTAGTCTTGCCCGTGTATTATGGCAAAGTTAGGAAATGCCTGTGACCATGCTTACTGTGCTATTGTAAAATATTGTTAAGAATCTCAAAGATGCAGCATCCTTATGCTGAATCTAACCTGAGCTGGTCAGGATCATGTAAGTGAAATGCAATAAGCTAAGAAAACGAGAGTGACTCATGCTACAAACAGTGAAACACAGCAGCTCTTCATTCTGAAGGCCGAGCACAGAAATACACCGACCCAGCATCATCCATAAACAATGATCTGAGGCTTATTTTTCCTTTGGACATGGCTTCTGTCTGTTTTCTCTCAGTGGCTGCAGTGGGCGAAAATAGCCCTCTCAGAGACACACCCAGAAGAGAGTCAAATCAAACATCATTATTCCCTGGGTAAATATTGTGAAGAGATCTCATCTCTACTGGCTGCAGAGGAAATGAGGGACGAGGCACTATTCCTGGTGTGCTCTGGTCAACCTTAAATCAGACCTTATTACAGGAGACACTGGCAAAGCAGCCAGCAGCTACTAGCACACATGAAAACGCAGCGATGCAAAACTCACATGGCATAAATGTATGGACACATCATAAACATGCAAAATGCATCCAGATGTTGAACACAAAGAAACTGACTTCTAGGACAAACAGACTCATGCTGGGCTTTCATCACAGCCTCATGCATATATAAACATACACAGTGGGGTGTTGCAATCTGCTAAGATGGTCCAAAAAGTCTCAGTCCTCATATATGCTATTGTTCTGTTTCATGGCCAAAATTAGGTTACTTTTTAGGGATGCACACTAGACAACGTATGAGTAAAGAAATTGAGGGTAAAGGTAAGCTTACTGAGTACTGATGTGGTCAAAGGTCAAAGTTAATCACAGTAACCAGACACTAGCATGCAACAGAAGGTGCACCATCCGTATCCATATCATTTCCTAGATAACAACATAAGGATGGTTTTTTTAAAGATCACAATAGGGAAGAAAATCCAAACAATGCAATGGCTACAAGTACAAAATTCTACAAAATTATAGTTCAGTATCTTTTCTATTGTTTTATGGATATTAGTAGCATATTGGAAATTCATGTTACGGATAGTAAGAAATACATGATCCCATTTGCACAACAACTACAAGCTTTTAACCTCTTGAAACCTGAATTGACATAAGTTTTCTTGTGCTATAACGAGATGCCTTTCACAAGCTATTTAACCCTTAAAAACTAAGCAAACTGGTTTAGTTGCTTTAGAGAAGGGAAAAGGTAGTCAGAAACTTGGCATGAAATATCCCAAAAATTGCAAGAAATTATTAAAAGGTGACCATTGCACCACAGACGATCAGTGAAAAAATTAGATTTTGTCCTTACACGTTACATCAGTCGTGCTTCAGAGCTTCAACTGCTGCACTTAATACCAGGCCAACATTTGTATGTGGGGCCCATATGGATAGTAAATGGGATGAAAAATGGGCCCTATGTGGGACTTTCTACAGGTTCCATAATGACCCCATGCCAATTGTCCACATCAGTGGGGTTAACCAAGTGGGCCCCACTTTGGTTATGGTAGGGCTACCTGGGTTTAAAGTGGAAGAGCCCGAAATAGGCATTTTATCGGGGGCCCAACTGCATAAACCCACCAATGTGGGCAACTGGTATGAGGCCTTTGTGGAACCTGTGGACACTCCCATAAAGAGCCCATTTAATACCCACATTGGCCCAACATACAAATGCTAGCTGCGTAATTTCAAACTGTTCTCATACAGAACAAATAGTGCCACTTCATCAGAGCTTTTGGTGTAAGTGCGCAATGCTAAGAGGCCCCTTTGGCGTGCACATGGAATACTGTTCCACGGCATACACTGAGAATGCGGCCGAGCAGAACCAGTCGCTGTGTTATAACATGCCGGTGGACAGCACATGCTGCATCTGCCCGATACAAACATGGGTGGCATCACATAAGAACACGGCCGGACAGAACTTGTCCCGTGTGCATGAAATGCAGCAAGCAGGTGTCATGTTGAAATGCTGCCGGTAATAATGTAAGGAGTGTTCTGCGTGGTTTGCCATGTGCTGTTGTAGCCAAAACATAAGCACGTCATCCCACCAATTGCATTTGTTGTCATCACGTCGGCGGCATTCTGTAACGTAAATAACAGATGCAGAGGTATATTTAACTCATAATACAAAGATGACGAAGTCCACCGACAAAGTTGCAACATGTGACGAGTTGGGATGAGAACATGTTGGTAGTTTCTCTTATTGCAACATTGTCTAAATCTATAATTAACTTGTCTGCTGTATCATCTTAAAACCAGCAGGGGCCCCTAGTGAAGACTCCCAGCCTGGAAAAACGAACCAATTTTTCAAAAACTATTGGCTGGAAAGCCTTGCCGCTTCAAGAAAGCCCCGTTTGCCCATCACCAAAGAACAAGACTTGTCAATAGCAATCACTGGCAGAACAGCTTCTGTCCCTGAGATGGGGGCTGGAGCCCTCAGTAGTTTCCTCCGAGCTGAAACTCATCTTTGATTTCCAAAGTCAACAGTGAGAGGCATAGATTTCCTCTCTCTCTCTTCAGACTACTGGTGGGAGCTGAGAAAAGGAGAGAGACAGGGGAAGAAGCTATGTTTTGTTGATTGCCGTCCTTGTGCCGGCGGCTTGCCACAGCCGCTATTCTTGGGGCTTGCTTTGCGTGGGGGTTGAGAGAGAGATTTTTCCGTGGCACTGCAAAATGAGAAATGACACGGTTTCCCCAAACGTGGCGCCTCATCGGCCTGTTGTGGATTAGTTAAGGCTGTTATTCTAATCTGCACCCCTTTTCTTCACTGCCTCATTATGGAAAGGAGGTGCCAAGGCCTCATAGGGAGAATAACATGGAGCCCTGTTAAGAGTCGTTAGAGAAGATAGATGATGCCTTGTTGATGGAAGTCAGTGCTGATCTGACAGGGCAGCAGGAAGCCAAGCTTCAACCATTTGTGATGTAAGAACTTAAATCCAATCACTGAACATGTTTGACCGTGGACTGCAAGAAATAGGAAGACAGCAGAACAAGGTCGTATACTGAGCAGAGTGTCTTTGATGTCTGAAAAATGGAAATATGATGCAAAAGAGAGCATTCAACATTGTATACTACAGTGTGTTAGCTGCATGGCAGTTCTGTTAGTGGCAGCGGGGATAGAGGGACATTTCTACGTGTGGCGAATTTTAAAAAAGGGTTTTATTTCCTTTGACCTTCAGCGTTTAATTAATTTCAAGCCGGTCAAAAATGCTACTTTAACTCCATTTCACTGTTTTCAACTTTGCAATTGACTCAGTTGAATTCGTGCGCAATCAACAAGGGCCGCTGATCACCACTTATCCTCTCAAATAGACAGGTGCAACATGTCTAACCCTTCGTAACCGCTTGTTAAAAAGAACATTTCAGGGAGTGCTTAATGGATGAACCTCGCACAAAGAGAAGGCACTTGTGAATTTACCTGTGAATTAGCAGTGACACGGGGCCATTAAAGGGATCATATACAAGTCACATAAAGGACCACTATTCATCCACTCCACCCCAATCAGCTTAAAGGCCTTTTCATTTAAAACATTCAAGAGCGTTTCATCGCTGTATGAAAGACAATGTTCTACAGAGGACAAATACTCAGTGAACAGCTGTGCATACTGTAAATCAGAGAATGAGATGGATGACACAAAAGCATTTCAACTGGAGGGTTAAGCAGTGAGGTGTGTGTGCTCATAATGCCGCAAAAACAAGCTCCTTCATGATACGAGGCTTAACTAGATGTTGCCAGCTGGTTTACTGACAAATAGTTAAAGATGAAAAGTCTTTGCAACAAAATATAAAATATTACCTCATAGTCCACAGGTAAAAAATGTGATTTGAGGAAATACAAATATTGCTAATTATGTCTGCAGGGTGAAACTAGGCAAAAACCAGAATGAATGCATGAGTAACATTTATACAGGGTCCCCAAGGAAAAAATCAATCAAGCAATCTTGCCCACTTGCCCAGTGTTTTTCAAACATATCAAATTTAAACTCTGTGCAACCACAACTTCAGCTAGCTGGCATACATAAAGGAAGAGATGAAATGTGGCGGAAAAAAATGAATAAAACATACAGGATGGTGAACAAAATGTCTCACATGCTGCATATTGAAGCTATGTTAAATCAAAAGCTACATGAGATAAATTTGCCATTATGTTACATTAGGTGGACAGTTATCAAAAACATGTTACCAATAAATTTCATTACACACAAATAAATTCCATGACCTTTACAACATTTTGAATGACTCTTTACAAATTCAATGACTTTTCCAGGGCTGGGAACCTGTTTGTATGATGCAGCAAACTAGATGCTTTACCTTATCTCACCATGTTATGGTAATGTGAAATAAAACACATTTAATCCAGTATCCTGTTAATTCAGTCCAACTCAGCGTTGGCTCAGAAATTAATAAACTGTAGTTTCTGTGTTGTCCAATATCTGCGCCTGGGGAAATGACGCATCTAATCATGTGTAATTATTTCAAAATTACTGCAGTGGACTCCTGCGGAGCGTCATGTGGTGAACCCACCCCAAACACTAAGTCTGTATAAAAATATTTTGTGATGAATAAAAATTTCAATTTTTTGCTGATTCAGAATAAAATACAGTATCTGTTACATAACAGGGGTGAGGACAACTGCATCATGGGTGACATGTTACTGCTATTGCCATGCACATCTAGCTTAGCCAGTGAAGAAATCTGCAACTGAATTACATCTCACTAAACAGTTCACCCTGTGAAACCTGGAGTGGCCTCACTTTGCTAGTGCACTAGTATTTAAAACTTCACACTTATGCAAAATGGTGCAATTTCTTTCACAACGTGGGGAGCAATGAGCACCTTGGTAAGAAATGTACCTCAAATTGCAAGAAATGACTAGATGTATTATGAATTCTTTAAAAAATAGAGAAAACTATATTTCTAATTATAAGTACATACACAAAGCTTTATTACAGAATTATCATTTTTAAGCACTTTTTCCAAGCTTTGTTTGTTTTGTTCGAGTACTTTTTCTTTTCTCTCTCTTTTCCAAAAATTATTTTTCAGGTAATTTTCTCGTAATTTGTACTAATTTCTTGATAATTTGGGGGTCATTTTTCTTGTGTTGCTCTTTGCCTTTTTCCCATGTTTATAAAAAGGAAAAAAAGAAAAAAGAAAGCCAATTTTCACAGGTGTTAAACCAATTATTATTACGGTAAAAAAATAGTTTGTTGCAAAACCAAATTTGCCGGTATGGAAATATAATTTGAAACCAATTTCATCAGGACAGATGACACTATTTCACAGAAATGTTCTTAGACCGGCTCTCAAAATCTAAAGTTAAATTAAATCTGAAAATCTGCCAGTAGACACACACTTCAGACATCTTGACAAGAACATAAATCTAAGTCCATGTTATTCAGAAATGGAGTAGAGGTAAAGTAAAAACATAAATGTGAGACATTTTATGAAATATTAATTGATGGGGGATCGGCGGACTGAAAATACCAAAGAAATAAAACAATTCCAACTGAAGCTATCCAGTTTTTTTTTTTACGTCAATGCTTAAGCCAGGAATAGTTGGTTACTTACATTTCATTGCCTCAGGATCGAACGACAGGAAAGTATCTCACACTTAAGTGTGTCAAAATTTTTACTAAGCATTCAGTGCATTCCATTTACATAATGGTAACGCTGGCACAAAATCTGTCAGTATGCAAAATGCTGATGTTCGATCTTCTACAGCTCTGTCGCTTTGTGCTCAGAAGTACAAACATCTTGTAATTCGCAAACTCCTATTATCTCAATTATCTGTTTGTGAATTCAAATCCTCAACACACACAATGGGAGAAAACCGTGAGATGAAGAAGGTGCCGAAGTGCCTCAGTTTCACTGTGGAATATGAACAGAAAGGTAGTATAGAAGAAATGAGTGTAATAGAAAACCTGGTGGGCCATAAATCACATCAGCAGACGCACCATATGCAAATATGTTTACGTGCGCCTGCTGACATCAGCAGCTGGAGACAAAATGTACAAGCATGTTTTATTCATCTCCTGTCCCATTACGTTCTATGTTACAGTATGTTAGGTTTCACAGGTGCAAGGGGGCTGTTATGAGGGTGAGAGCAGCAAATGGGTGGCATGATAATGGACGGACCATCTGTGTGACCCCTTTCTTCATTAACACAGACCGAAATGAAGGTTAGAGTAAAGAAAAAAATGTGTAGAGGACGTTGTGCTTTAGCACAAATCTCCATTTACTGGTCGTGTGGGAGCTGCAGGTCAAAGATGCATCGCTTTACAGCTACTGTACATCAAGGGCATACAGGATACAGGCAAGTTCCCTAGAAAATTCAACTAATGTGCAAAAAGTGTAAAAAAAAAAAAAAAAAAAAGCTCCTCAGGCTGATTACTGACAAACAGGGGAAATTTAGGGTGCTTATTCTGCAGCTGGCAAATGGTATGGGGTAGCTACGAGTAGAAATTACAATTTGTTTAAAGTATATATTTATAGTCAGCTGTGTAACCTGAACATTGGGCTGTGTGTTGCATTAAAAATGTGTAAACTAGTTAGCAAGCATCAGAGAAGTCTAAACAGTTAAAATGACACTTAGTAACAATAAGAGGCTGTAAAGCTGTGTTTGGCGTGGCACGATGTTCTGTAGTCTCATTAAGCAACTTGTTCAAAACTGTCTTTTTTAAGACGCATAAAAGCTTCAAAGTTTGCAGTGGGGCCATTTTATGATGTTGAACAAAACTTGAAAGTCTCTTAAGCATGTGTTAACCACAGACATTATCTCAGGATTACAACCAAAAACCCTTTAAAAAACCCATCGACTTTGAGATGAGGGAACCGGAGGTGCTGAAATGCTCACTCATTTCTGGGGTTTAGGACTCATTATTGGGGTTCTCTATAGTGAGCTCAAAGACAAAAATAAATGGTTGAAATAACAAGCCAAAAGCAGTGGAGAAATGGTTGACATAGCAACAATTAAAGGATAAATAGCTGAAAATAGCATAAACTAATGGATAACAGTTGAAATAGCTGCAGGTCAGGGTTCAATTTTTGGCATATTTAGCTAAAACTAGGGGATGATAATTGCAATAGCTAAAAAATAGATAAAGTTTCAATTGCTAAACAATGGAAATAGTTAAAATAGCTGAGAGTGACTGACAAAATAACTAAACATGATGGATAAATTGTTTGTTAAATATATTATATATATATTCTTCTGCCACTGAAATTGGTGGCAGTAGAGCAATTTCAGATTTGTACAAACCAATCTAAACACTAACATCTTAATCGTATAATAAAATTCACTTTTACATAATTAATACTGATAAATAACATCCGGTTTAAAAATGGACACATTAAGAATATGACAGGTTGCTAAAGGGGTACTTGAGTTCATCTGACAGGGCTGTGGGGGATGTCTGACAAAAAAGTTTGGGAACCATTGCAGTCCACAGACCAGATGGTGCCATAGCAAGGTAATTGCTTTTTCTCACTTTATGGTCTGGGTAAATTTTGATTTGGCACTTTCCGTCAAACCACAATTTAATATTTTGGCCTTTGCATAGGAAGCACAGAGACGTCACTCAGGATAAAATGGTGCCCTCTTCAAAGTTAAAAGCTCATTTTGGTCCCTTGTACTTAATTTTGTGATCTGAATGACTGCTTGTCCAAAGCATTCAGAAAGGAGTCAAAGTAATTTTCAAGCACCAGTCAAAACCCAGATGATTCAGAGTGCTAATAGAGGAAACCAGCTGACTGAAAATCTGTTTCTTTACGTCAAATAACTGAGAAGGATGTGACATCAACTTACACCAACTCAAGTGTGATAGCCATTAACTGCTCAGGCCTAATCCTATTTTAACTTGCAGCATGTAATCACAACACATAGCTAGAGGATGCCCAATCACATAACGTGTCTGCCATGATAAGACCCATTTCAGCTGGGAGAAGAGCCTCAAACATGCCAGATAAGAACTAAACATGCTGTCACTCAGCCAAAGCTCCTCACATCAATATCTGTTTCCAGTAAAGGACAACAAACCAAAGAAGTGCCATGCAACCTTAACACTGACATACGGGATGCTTTTAAACAGCAAAAATGACTCCTTTCATAGTAAAAACTGCTGTCGGGAGAGATTATTTCTGGTCTAACATGCAGGCTAATGGAACAGTAAATATCGGAGACTGAAAGCTTTTTAAGCAGCGCACAGATTAGCCTCCTTATCTTCCGCTCGCCAAACAGAGTGCTAGAATGACTACATGATTGAGCATGCCATAAATATTGTTTTCATTAAACTGAGCGACGTGCCGAACTTTTTTTTTTTTTTTTTACCCAAACAGTGAATGCTTTGAAGAAGCTTTCTTTACAAAAAGGCAGTGTGGTTTCTTCAGCGGCTCCCATCTGCGTCCTTGCAATGCCCCTAAAATGACAGTCGGGCAGCATGAGGTGGCTGCGCAGTGGGGAAGCGCACTTCAAAGCAGGCCATTTCATCTTCAGCGAGCCTGTCTGCCTCAAGTGGAGCATGAGATAAAAAAATAAAAAGAACGGGGGGAAAAAGAAAAGAAAAATCAATTCTCTATATCAGGCTTCTTCCTTCAAGCCTTGTGCTGCTCTTTGTGATGGTGCATTCAAGCCAGCACCTGAACTCTGCCCCAATTATCTTTTGAGGTAATTTGAGAATAGATTAGCTTTCTGCAGACATTATAAGCTGAAAGCTTGAAAAACAGTGTTTAAATTAGTGTGCATCTGTCCTTCGTTTAACCTCAACGATGTGCAACTTTACAATAGAAAATATTCACCAACAGGTGAAGCAAGCCTACCAAACACTCGTTCAACTCTCGATCACAAAAAAAGGTTTAAAAAATATTTAACAAGTATGAGACGTCAATAATTCACCAAGAAAAAAGTACTAAAAAAAGTGAAATAGTATGAGTTATAGGTATTCCAGTGACTTGAAAAAGGCAAGAGTGAACTGAAATCCAGGTACATTTATGTTTTGTGAAAAAACTTATCCACACAGTTGCCATACTCATACCTGTCTGTCAAACAGTTAGCTACACTGCCTACCAGCACCTCTGAAGCTCACTGATGAACACATTTATATTTTTGTTTAATCTTTTCAAAAACCAAACTGTAAAAAATGTCAATTTATGGTATCAAAGGGGTGATTTGATTTTGATTTTTAATTTAACTGAAATATTTCAGTACTGAGAAGATTATGTTTTGATAAAACTAGGCTGTCCATTAAGTAGAAAGATGTAAATAATTGGTTTTACATAATCAGTGAAAACCACACTGCAGCATCGGCTTTTGCTGAAGTAGTAGAAAACCTACAACTACCAGAATGCACTGCGTTGCAGACCAATTAATGCTCCGCTGCTGGGTGACGTAATGTAAACTGTGTTTGACATAATGGCAGCTGGATGGTAAGAAATGATCGCATATTATAGTTAAACAGTAAGCTAAAACATGTTTTCAAAAGGCAAGAAAATGGGCAACGCAGTATCTAAATCTTGGTTTGTATTTGATCAGCACTGCTTAGATTTAGTGTTGAATCACTTTTTCTGCCCGTTTTCACTATGCAAGAAAAAAAAAAACGGCACCCACTTCCTGTTCATAAACTCTGGCTATTACAGCTAAACAGGACACTAAAAAAATCTGGGGCAAGAAACAGGCAGTGCAGTAACATTATCTTGATTTATATTTGATCAGCTCTACCTACTTTACTGTTTGATTGGAGTTCAGTCTGAGTTTGAGAGGGACAGGGGTGGGTCTGTGGTCCTCTTCTATACTCTTTGTGTGCGTGGTGACAGCATGGGCGGCAGGCAATACGAAAACGCAGAAGTTGTACTTGGAGCAAAGGCCCTGAGAGCCAGCAAAACTGTGCCTGCTGACAAAACTTGTCATCTGGTGGAGTTTCACTGGGGGTGCAAGAAGGGAGATCAAGGCACTAATTAGATGGACGGAAGTTCACCAGAGTTCATGGACTTGACACTTACTACTCACATTGTTATGATACGAAGCTGGTTGTGAAGTGGCTGGGAATCCTTTCAGTGAACTTGAATTTCTTTGGCCAGGATGGTAAGACTCCAGTGATCTTTGAAGGTGCTTGTGGACTGATTTTCTTTAGAGAGCAAAGCAACTAGATGGATTAAATGATAATGGTTGTGCTTTCTGCAAAAACAAAGGGATAGAGTTGAGAAAAAAAAAGCATAAACAACTTCAATTTAACAAAAGAAATGATGAGAAAAAATATGAATTGCTGACAGTTTTACATGTTAAAATGGCAAGACCATTTCTCTGTGGAATGATGGGATCCATTCACAAAGCTGCATTGCCCTTCAACTTATTTATTGATGTACTGAACATGGAAAAAATCCAAAGTATCCAAACACAAAGTAAAGAACATGTACATCCTTTTAAATACTCAACAAAAGATATTCTATTCCAAAAAACGCTGTGAACCAAGTCGGACTATACAACTTCAAATAAATAATCATTCTTATATTAAGAATTGAGATAAGAGGGGTGGGAGGGAACTATTTTTCATGCCAGACCATCAGCACAATTTGTCAAGACCAAATCATCATGAAGAAGTTACGAAAAGAAAATTTTCAACAATGACGGGTCGGGCATGAAAAACGTTGTCTCTACCCCACAGCAGCAAGTATCACAACTCATCTAGACTTAAATTTAACTTTTACAAGTAACACAAAGAAGGAATAGATAAACGAGAAAAAGCAGTTGCAAAGATAATTATATAATGCATAGCACACTGCTCATTTAAGGGGAAGCATGATAGTAATTGGTTTAAATACCAAGCAGGATGCAGGTGCAGTATTCAGTGCATCTAAGGCTCCACTAGCCCCGTTTGTTTGTTCAAGATTACTGAGATGTTGTTCGACAAACTCTTGCAACCAATTTTGCTATTGTTAATGGAACTGCTTCACTGACCTTCCCCCAAAGTGAATAAAGCAATATACACCTTTTTACGATTTAAAGACAGGTTATATGCATTACGTATATATATGAGTATGAAAAAAAAAACTAATCAAATAGTTCAAAACTGTGGTTTATATCCATTCTTTACCACATAAATATATATCTATAATGTTTATATATAAAAAACAAAAACATATGTCTATAGTTTCTTAATACCTTTTTTTACGAAGCAAGACTATCTACAGACCAAACAACCAACAAATTTGATGCACTGTAATGCTAGTCCATGGGACAACAAATCAAGTATTTCAACTGAAGAGAAACTGAAATTTTAAGGTTAATATCCAAAATGAAAATACCTTACATACTCCATAAAAGGAAAAATAAAACGATATATAGAATATCACACTTTCCGATGAAGTCAAAACTAGAACCAAAAGAAGTCTGCCAAATACTCAACATAAAAAAAGGACTTATTTACATAGCTCAAAGCTCAGGAGTAATCCGTTCTATTCTTCAGACTAGTTTTTCTTAAGCTGCTGCCTTCATTGGCTTGTCCTCAATCTTTCATACAAAGTATGTAAAAACCCTTATTGGTTGATATTAAGACAAAATCAGTCTAATGATATATCGTAGGTACACCACAAAACACCATGAGCTCCGTCTGAAGGGAATCCTTTAGGAAGAACTGATTTTTATCCCCCATTGACCTTTTAAGATATCTCCATGTTATAATTTTGCATGCACTTTTTGCGAATAAACCTTTGTATTTTTGTCTGTTCCCAAATCAAATCGGAAAGCGAGTTGCTAGTCATAACAACCAGGATGACGAGGGACCCACAGATGATTTTACAAATGAAACCAGCACTGCCATTGATTCTATAATCTAAAGATAATACAAAGATCTCAAAAGGTATCTTTTACATCATAAATCTCCCCAGAAATTTCAACCACTGCAAACTTTCCTGTAAAGTTCAAAAGCTCACAAGGTGTCATATGAAGATATTTCTCAAAGTATCCAAGTCAAAATATTTTGTTCCAGGTCCAGTAAAAAGTTTCTCCAAATTTTTCTTTTTATAAAAATAGATGCTTTTTAAACCCACATCAAAGAGGTTCTTAGCTCTTTGGCAAGGTACTGCTTTAAGAATTTTTTTTTTGTCTTTTATCCATTAAGTTTACAATAAGCAACATTATGCAGCCAACCAATAACCAACTCATATTACAATGAACGGAATACTTACAAAATCAACAAAACTGCAAAGAGTTCAAAATAAGTACTTGCTAACCACTGAAGGCATAACGCACCTAAGGCAAATCAGGACACAGAAAAGTACAAAGAAAATCACTACACATAACCTTACAAGACTTACTGTTTCAAAGCAGATGTGCAACAAAATGACAAAACCTATAGTAACGTTTTAGATGGTCCATCTGTAAAGACAGCAAGAGAATTCAACATCACAGGCAATAAAAACCTGCAGTATTTTTTTTTCTTGTTTTAAAGTATATTGAGAAGATTCAAAGCGTAGCAATGAAAAGGAAAAAAAAAATCACATTGTTGGACGCTAAATTTTGTTTTTCTTCGTAACACTGATTTACAAAGCTGTTTTTACTAATGTAGAAAGTTACGGTCAATGCGCTTCCATTTTCTGTTTCCATTTTCTGCTGAGTTTTCTAGAAACAATCTCAGTGGGTATTAGGCTTTGTGTGTTTTGTTGGTTTTGAACGAGACTTGCAGCACTCTGTCCCCGAGGCGGTATCCATTCAAGCTGGCGATGGCCACGGCTGCCTCGTCGTAGTTAGTCATGGTGACAAAACCAAATCCTTTGCACTTGTTTGTGTTGAAGTCACGAATAACCTTGACGTTTGTGACTGCACCAAATGGCCCAAACATCTGCCAGAGGATGCTCTCATCTGCGTCTGGAGCCAGGTTGTAGACAAAGATACACCAGCCAGTGCCTGCGTGCCCCGGGATGTTGATGCCAGCCAAGCTGGTCACCCCGTCAATGGCCATGGGGGAGAACCTGCTGTAAAAGACAAAAAGTAACATGGTTCAAGGCAAGAGCCAAAATGAGGACAAAATTGGCCTTTTTAGAAGACAAGAGAATGTGCCAACAAGCCTAACACAATCTGACAAGTCTCTGCAGAGATCAGCAGTAGCCATGCTGCATTCTGAGCAGTGTTTACATTGCTGCTACTGTCGGTGTTAACACCTTGCTTTTGATTTCAGAAACTGTTTTTTTTTTCAGAACTCATTAGATGTGCAAGTTATTCTTTTAGTAATAAATATTTTTCTTCACCTGGACAGTCAGTTAAAAAGTCAGGCTTGTCAATTAAATAAAATAACTGAGCTGTCATTCTGACTGAGCAGCAAAGAGTAACACACAGGCAGATATCAGGTATGAGAGCAGCAGATTATAAAGGCAGCATTAAACACTGAATAGCTGCTTTTTGAGCTCATCTCGTCTTACAAAGACAGGATCACCAATTTATTTACTCGAAAACTAAAGAGGGGGAATTTTAATGGTAAATAAGAACCATATTAAAGTTGGAGTTTATGCCAAGACTGAAATGAAAAGACACGCAAATACCCTGGCTTTTGGTAAATGTGGTTTTGCAGTTTGAAGAAACAAAATTCAAAGTGCATGGAAAGCCTATAAATTATTGCAGCAGGTGTCACATGAGATTAGCTGCTCCAGTTGGCCTCTCAGGGAACATCCACCATGACAGGTGTGCTCCCAGCATCAAGGACACGCAGAGAGATTTGGCAACGAAGACGTCAGCCAACGAGTGGGGCAGAAGAGAAATCACAAGTCTATTGTCGCTGGTGATGGGCCTTTGAGCTTTCAGGGGATTGGACTTCAATCATACTTGAGGAAGGCATTCTTATAAAACTGAACTTAGACAAACTGGTATCCTGGTGAATCCTGAAAGACGTCTGACGCAACAAAGTTTAAAACAGGACAGGGCTGTCCATAATAGATCAAGGTAAGAGTATGGAGCTCAAAATACAAGTATGCAATTTTGTGCAATAGCAAGTAAGGCATTGTAAAATTCTGTCCTTTGTTATGTAGACAAGCAGCGTAGACATGTTGTGACATTATGTCAAGATTAAAGCACTTCACTGCATCAGTCACTGACCTCATTCTACACGGTCACTAACCTTATTTTAGAGCCAGACACCAAATAATTACCAGTCAAAATTCATTTTAAAGCACAAAGGACTGAACCTGCTCAAATTTAACTCAGGGAACTTTACAAAAGGGATTTAAGTGCATACTGTAGAGCCTGTCTAATATGACAGAAGGCCTTCCTTATGGCTACTCATCAGATATACAGTATCAGCTTCTATGTTAGCAGGTGTGCTTAAGGTAATTTACAATGTGCAATGATTGCACAGTCTTTGTTCAGCAGCACAGTCCAGACTCTGTTCAGACTGCTTTTAGCACTCTGCAGCTGAATGAATTTAACTGCTGCCTCAGTTATCTATCTGTATGGTATGGTGGCGCAGGGCTTAAAGCTACAGTTGGTAACTACTGAAAATAAGTCATATTTGCTGAAACTGTCACTTTATCCTGAGAGAAGTACAAAAAAAAAAAAAAGTCCTCTCTCCCCTTTCTACAGCCTCTAACGGCAATTGCTAATATCAGACCGTTGCGGGACTGTGACAGAAACAACCAATCAGAGCCAAGGAGTCTCTGACAGAGCTATCAATCATATCAATAATGCGTGTGAACTGTGGTCAAACTGTTAAAGTGGGCAGCACTGATCAAATATGAATCAATATTTTTTGGCTGCATTGTCTATTTATCACCTCAAATTTTGAAAAAAAAGGAGGAAATTTTAGTGACTGTTTAGCTGTAAAATGAGAAAGTTTGTCACTCGGCTGCCATGTTGGATCATTTGGTAGAAAGCATCACCAAAAAGCTGGACCAACTCTAGAATTTGACAGGTAACAGTTCACTAAAACATGTTTTGGAAAACATTAGAGGCAAGAAATATGCAATGCATATACAGAGTCTTGATTTATATTTGATCAGCACTGCCTTGTTTGACAGTTTGACCGCGGTTCATGAGTCATGACTGACAGCTGTGTCAGAGACTCCTCAGCTCTGATAGGTTTTCGTTCACGTTTCACATGCAGTAAGGCCATTTGAAGCTCCACAAGGCAAGAAAAGGCAGAGGAGTATAACTTTTTTTTAAATACACTGATTATCTGTCTCAGTTAGTGCTGTGTGATTATAGGCAAATATGAAATAAAGGTTTATATGAAAGTTAACATCGACAGCTTTAAGACTGCCACCTCATGTTTAGAAGATCCTGGTTTGATAGACACTGGAGCCTTGTTGTGTTAGTTCTCCTTGTGGCTTCCTTATGGCTATATCATTAGGTATGTTATTAAGATGGGCTCAGTGTAGGAGAAACAGGGATTTTAAAAAGTATAACTTTGCAAATAACTCTGATAAACAATTTGACATAATGTATTCTAAAAATGGAAGTGTGTTGATTCATGCATATCAGCAGAATTTATTCATTCTCCAAATCAGCGTCAACTCTAAGAACCCAGCATCCAGCTCTGATTGTCCCAGATCGGAGGAGCAGGTTGTCTTTAGTGACACCCATCACTGGTCTCTTTCTTGGAGCATGTGTGGCTCTCCTTTCCCCTCCCCTCCTCGAAACATACACAAGTCCACCTCTCTGCAGCTTGCACACGCACTAAATATTTACATTATCACTTGCTGTTAAGACAAACAGCCTGATTCACTCACACCAACTGGATTATGTATATATTTGTTTGTAGAGGGGAGCACTAATGCATGCACACAAAAGCATTTTCCTTTGATCAGCAACCTCATTTTGAATCAGTGCTACCGTATGCAGTGTTAACTACCTACGCAATGTTGCCAAGAGCTCATGCAGGGAAAAATAAACAAGGAAAAAAAAAGGTATCCCATCAACTCCCTTGTGTTAAGTCTGAATTTCCCTCAGGATCAATTAATGCAGACTATGGAGTATAAAAAAGAAAATCAATTTACCTTTTGACTCCATACGCCATGTTCAGCAGATTGTCCAACCTAAAATGAAAGACAACAAACATCGATGCACACATTAATTTCGTTATAAAGAAAGCTTTTGATGAGGTCGATGATGTATTTTGACAGGATGACAGAGATGAGTAATATTTCTGATACCATAATAAAGTCAGTTGTTCCATTCGAGTGAATCCCAAGACCACAAGTCATTATTAACCTGTTGACTGAACTTGTTTATCAATATTCAGCCTACACAATACAGTCAACTAGAGATGTTCTGTTCATGCAGAAAACGCAGCTTTCACAGGAAAACTACATCAAAATATTCAATTTCCATAAATTGCAAATTTTTTTTGCATATCACTGAGGTCTATCACTGAAGAGCAAATTCATTTATGGATTCACTTCCACATTTATGGTCCCTTAATGAGCTCATAGCTTAAAAAACTTTTCAGACCATCTATTGATTTATCCACCAGAGTATTGCTCATCTCATTTTCATATTTGTCAAAATCTGCTCAAACCCAATTGTGGTATAGGCCTACATCTGCAACAGGAGGAACACAGCAAAGTTGAAATGTGAATACGGGGTGGAATTATTCTGTCCAGAGTACTGGCGAGCTCCAACACAGAATATTTTCAAAATACTGCTGGGAGACAATTTAAATGCTAATTTCAAATAGCCTCAGAGGGTCGACAGACTCAGATTCACTTGCAGTATTAACTAGGCTCGGTTCTAATCAGATGGCTTTTTTTTTTTTTTTTTTTTTTTTTGGTGTGCCCCTTTTACCTGAAGCGTTGTGCCTGCTGTGCGAGGGGTCCTGGGTACCTTCGATTGGGTGACTGATACAGCTGGGACAGCAATGCCTGGCTGGTCTTCTGGCTGGGGTTGTTCGCAAACTTGACTGTAATGGGTTCGGTGGCACCAGGCGGCTTCTGACAGTTAAGACCCTTGATTGCCTCCTCAGCCTCAACTCGCCGATCGAAACGAATGAAGCCAACCCCTCTGGAAACGCCTGAGGAGAGTACATTAACATAAGATTAGTCATATGCTGAGTTTCACTTGACAACCAAGCAAACATTTAGTAATGATGTGCAGCGTGAAATCCACTGACAGCTTACACAGATATTTAGGGGTCAAAAAAACAATTTATTAAAATTTACACATTAGAATTTGACAGATTTAACAGTAATGCAATTACATTATCTTATGATTGTTTTACCTAAACCTTCTGAAAACAATGGGAGTGCTGCTGTGAGGGTACATAACTGGCCTGCGATGCTACAAAGTTTTAAATAAGTAGAACTGAGAATACTTTTAGCAGCTTAAAATAGGATTAATGGCATAATTATTTGAGTTATGTCATCAAAATTAAATACATTTCTATACAAGGAAAATTAGCATTTTGTGCAGATGACTTCTGAACATGCATTGCTGTCATGGCTAAAGAAATGTGATCCATGTCCAAAAGGAAGAAGCAGAAACATCAGTAGTGACCCATCCCAAATCGAGGGAAGCACAAGAGAAATGTGGAGCAGGAGAGTAAACACAGTGAAAGTGAATAAGAGGACTTGTTTTGTTTGAGCACCAGCAACAATACGCTTTCCAGTCAGGGACAGTGGCGGACAGCAGGAAGAAACAAGACCAAGACCCAGACGCCACAAGATGGCAGAAAGAGGTGGAAAAAAAACAAAACAAAACAAAACAAAATTTAAGCATCACTTTAACTGAGCGTTAACAGATCACTATATACAACAGCATGACATTAACTACTGCTTGTACTCTCTGTGTGAAGTGATAGTTAAACATTAGCAAGTTTGCATTATTATCTATCAGCATCATTTCAGTTTAGCTAGCTATTTTTACTGATTCATATGCCTATTTACCAGACTGAAGCAAACAGATCTTAGTCTTAGTTTATTTAAACATTATTCCTTTAACTTATTTTCCTCTTCCTGTCCTATGGGACATCGGTGCATGTTTTTTTCACTCTTTGTTTTGTTTCTTCCTGCTGCCCTCCAATCAGCATTGAACGTCAGTATCTTTGCCAAGTCAAAAAGAGGTCCATCACTGCAGTACCACATGCTGCTTGTGGTGCTACTCCTTGCTGCACATTTGTCATTTTGATATTTGATCGT
Source organism: Plectropomus leopardus (assembly GCF_008729295.1). Lineage (NCBI taxonomy): Eukaryota > Metazoa > Chordata > Actinopteri > Perciformes > Serranidae > Plectropomus > Plectropomus leopardus. Next base: position 11,795,016 of record NC_056485.1, on the reverse strand, counting down.
TTCTTTTTAAAAAAAGTGCATTTCTCTTATGATCTGTGCATTTTTTTATTGCATTTCAGTATTTGAGTCAGTGCATTTTTGTTCTTGAGAGAAACTGCATTAAAAAGGCATCAAAAAGCAAGAGCACCTTTGCACAAAGTGTTGGTGAGCAATAACAGGTTGCAGTCCTGGTTTAAAATTCTGGTGGTTGGGTTCCCCCTCTTCCGACAGTTGGTTCACGGATTGTTTCGTTAATACTAAAGTAAAACTGAGAGTGAATTCTCCTGAAGAAAAGTGGTTTTACGTTTGAAAAAATAAAGATACCCATTCCCATAATGCATGCCTGAAGGAATATCATGTTTCAGCAGCACACAGGGACCGAACCCATTTGGAAATGTCTCAGTGAAAGATTCTGTTTATTAGTGTTTCATAAGGGTTCTGCTTCCACATGACAGCTGAGAAATAGAGAATCTAACTGCTCTAAATGCATTTCATTTCTTGCCATGAAAAACAGGCATTGCATGTACACCTTGGGGATGGGAAGAGAATAAGGGAGATAGCAAGAGAAGGTAAGTGCAGGCAGAAGGGAGATTGGAGGGGAAAAGAAATTATGAAGCATTGAGTCCTGCTACTTTACACCCATTTCATATTCTATCCATCTATGCATATTTATGAACACCTCTAGTGGAAAATTGCATTTTTGGGGACCTCATACCACCACCACCTCTGATGTATTTCTCAGGCCTTGCTGTGTCATTTTGTTAGGGAGTCACTGGGGGAAGGAGGGGAAGAAAAGAAGCAAAGTAAAAACTGAAAGTAAAATGAAAAATTAACCAAAAAAAAAGGAGGGTGGGAGGCAAACAGCAAAATGGGACAGCTGTCATGTACCACTCACCAGTCACCTGGTCAACCAGGATGCGTGAGGTAATGATGCGTCCATACTGAGAGAAGAGCTGCTCCAGTTCTTTCTGAGTCATGGTTTTTGGCAAGCCACTGACGTACAAATTTGCATCTCTGATGGAGGCGGAGCTTGGACGCGCATAGGAAACCTGCAGAGTCAGAGTCAGAGACATGACCACCAGTACATAAGAGCCAGTTTTAGCACATGCAGTAATGAACTCGCATACCTCTAATACAAGGTTCAGGGTAGGTTATTCATCATCTTTTATGTTGCATTTGCTCAAACCAACAGCAGCAAAGGAGCAGATGCTGTGACCCATTTCTAGCAGAAAAAATGCAAACACTGACTCCTAATTAACCGGACTGAGTTTTCTTTAAATATACTCATGTTATAGAGCCCACATCTTATGCACAATATAAAAATGCTCAGTTCAAATGCTTATACCATACTAGAGGTTTCTTATGATAACAGCATGGTTTATAAAGCCATGTAAATAAAAATGCTGACAACATTTTAGTGTATTGATGCTGAATGCATTGAAATTTCCTCAAAAAATAACTATTTGTGGCATTTCCAACAGAAGCACTCACAGTTTCTCTTTAACTAAATTTGGTCAAATAAAAACCTTTATTACAGCTTACAAGAACACAACTCTACGTCTCTCTATGTGTTCAGACTAAATGATGCAAATGTTGACATAAATGGACACGTTCATAATGATGTATAATGAAAGTCCAGGTGGTGCCACTTGAGGCAAAACCTGCTCAATGTAAAAAGGTTTCAACTAGAAAGTTGCATCATCTCATTGAAAAAAAAAGCCCAAATATATTAAGAATTAAAATAATAAATATAATAATAATATAATAATAATAATAAAAAAATCACATTTAGTTCATACCTGTGCTTTTACAAATTGACTATAAAATAAACCTCTACTCATCCCATTATACTGTCAGGTTTTCTTCAGTATGATTGTTTTAATAATCATTTGGGTCCCACAACAATGGGGTGATGCAACGCAGTAATTTGTCTGCTCCGCAGTCTTTGTTTGTCCCCCTATTTTTCTTTCCCCAGAGCTTACTTTAGAATGACTCTCATCAGCTAAATGGACAGTAACGAATCTGTCTGTCAAAAGTTAAACTTGCACATTTTCTGTCCATCAACTCAGCTGGAAACCTGACAGAGATGGATGCTGCATCAGGCCTGTCTAGACAGCTCTCATTTAAAAATAAATTGATAATTTTCTTGAAAATTTCCATAGACAACAGAGCAGCATGGCTACCTATTAAAACTAATCTCACCCATTCCCCTCTCTAAAGTCAGGAGATATTTGGAGAGCCCCCAGCACCGGGTTAGATAAATATGCAGCATAAATCAACATTTGTCCATAAACACAGCCGAGTAATAGAAAACAGAGGGGGGCCGGAGAGTCATCTACCAGGTCCTGCAGATCAATACATCATTACACCCCTGAGTAGTCATAAATTCCTTATTTTTCAGTGCACTATCCTATTTTCAGTCATATAGACATTTATACAATGACATGCAGAAGAAACCCATACAGGCTAAATTTAGGAGCCAATGTGTACGAATGGCTTGAGGACATTTTTATGGAGGACTAAATGAGAGAATCACAGAGAGGGATTTAAGACAGAAACATTGCAGAGTCAAGAATCTGCTGTATCTTTGTATTCCCTCCGTCTGGTGGCTCCCGATTCTTGCAAGTCAGACTGTAAATTACCTGAATAGATCACAGTTGTATTTAATTACAGTCTCAGACGTGCTAAGTGGTCCTATACCAAGCCCTTATAATCTTATGCAATGGATTGTATGAAAAAAAAAAAAAAAAAAAAAAATCACACACTTTAATTAAACCTTCAAAAGGGATTCCTTTTTGTGCTCTAAGATCGATAAGAACTCCACTTGGTCACCCCATCTCAAAACTCAGCCCGTTCCTGCCCTGGAGGGACGGCTGACAAAGCGAACGTGAAAGCTGAAGCTCCCTGCCCACAGCCAGGCAACTCCCTCGCTTCTCCTCATCCCTGCCTCCTAGTCTCACCTTCACACTTCATTTGATGCTAAAATTTGCAAAGTATATTCCTCTACCTCACTGGGGTTTATTTGCACTTCTGACAAGAGCAGCTAGAGAATTTTGGATGTGTGATACATTAAAAAAAAATGTTCCCGTGTTATACTTTCAGAGGTATGAACTGAGCAAGAGAGGTGGAGAGAAAGATGTGTTCAGTTTGATTCATGGAAATGAAGCGGTGCGGCTCATAACACGCCTCATCTTCAACTGTCAATATAATATTAAAGTGTTAAATACAGAAATAATCAAGCGTACAGCTCACAAATTTGGTGCTATTCAAACATGAATTTTCTATCACAAAATGTGTTTTTGCCCACAGACATTTTCATGAATACCCCTCTGCCCGATGTGAGAAGGGATCTGGCTAGCTCCTTGTAAAACCAATGTGAAAAAATATCACATCTAATAATCTGGCTGCACCATCCGCAAATCCTGCAGCACTATATGAAGCAAATGAGTTTTTCCACCAGCACATTGAGTGCTACATTGCCTGATGAATGCTAATGGCAGCCACCTCCTTGTAAAGGCATACAGCAGTGCTACAGCACATGCAACCATAGAAACAGTTCTGCTCTACTTGAGGCCCAGGCAAAGCCGCATGTGCCCAGATTAACAATAGGCTCTTCCTTTCCACCCCACATTTCTCCAGCCTCATTATGCTTCGACTCCAACCCAGAGAGCTAGACATGAACAGCATATCTTGAATTTTTGCAACCAGTCAAGAATGGTAACAGATTTTTACTGGGTTGAATACGACAGTCTGATTAGGTAGCTTATTGGAGATAAGAATGATACAATGTGTGTTAGCGTAAAAAAAAAAAAAAAAAAAGGAAAATCATACATGACATCTTACCTTGATGGTTTTGGTCTGAAGTCTCAAGCCATTTAAGGTATTGATGGCTTTTTCTGCGTCCTTCGGGTCCACGTAATTCACAAATCCATAGCCTAGGCTCTGCCCTGCAATCACAAGACCAGAAAAAACATGAAGTGTCACACTTGAAAAATGACTGCTGAACACAAACACCAGGCAATTTATTAAAATTAAACATATACAAAACTGCTTTTTATGAATCATGGTGAATGGCATCAATGCAGTTTAACTCTAGCAAATGAAGTGTCAGTAATCCTGGGATACACAGATGAACAGTCAGTCTTTATTTCTTTTTTGGCACAGCATGAAAAACACAGGAGGTCACAAGCTCATTTCCAGCATCTGTTTGGCCTACAACCTATAGTAAATCCTCAAACCAACTCTTTGACAAACATGTCTTAAATTAAAAATGACAGGCAATCGCTCTGCTTTCACACCAACTCATCTCTGACACAGCGCAGTAGCCGAGGCTCAATGTGTTCCCCTCCCTCTACAGTTTATCTCTAAAATGTACAATAGATTGACACCCACTCTTTATGTGCACAGAGGCAATTCAATTTCCTCCACCCACACTGCTGGGTCTCTCTGCAATTCCACTGCCGGTCAAGTTCACCAGCTCAAGCAGCTTCAGCATGTTAATACGGCACAAAAACAACCTCAATTTTATCTAAAACTTTAAGCTGACATTAAAACAGGTTGATATTTTGATGAAACCCATTATTTCATTTGAGCACAAGACATGTTTAGAGAGATGACTAAGTGTGATGGGAAATCCACAAGAGTGGTCCATACTTGTCCACCACTGACATAAATCCCAAACATTTATTTTTGAATCAGACAACATGAATTCAAATAGCTGTTTTTCTTTAGTTGCCATTAGCTGACTCAGCTTTAACATTTTATAGACTATGAAAAAAAAATGTGTATGTGACAGTGACAATATACATTTTTTAAAATAGTAAAAAAAATAAAAAAAAAGAATGTTATAATTAAGATCACATTGGTGTATTACTAAGGCATACAGACACCTGCCTGGCAAACATTTCTTGCAGCACTTCTATCATTTAGCTTTACTGTCCATTGAACACCCTGTATGTAGCCATACTGGCTTTATCCATCTTACCATCATGACTCACTGCTCTCATGGGTTGCTCCGCTGTGATCAAGTAAAGTTCATAAACTTAATTTCACCTTGCATCTAAGGGAACGTTATAGCCAGGAGAAACATGCAGAGTCTTTGATATGAGGTGATAAAATGACACTTTTACTTAAGCCTTGCGGGCAAACCGCCTGCCTCGCTGTATTCTACTGTACATGCTGTACGTGGGCACGTTCTGCCCTTATAGAGATGTCTTCCTATGGAACATCTAAGCAGTCGCAACATCCGTTTACTAGGGAGCCTTAAACATGTTTCTATAACAAACAACTTGCTCACTTTCAGCTGTCATTAAGGAGTAGAGGAGACATGCTGGGATGCACTTTGAAACAGAGAACTGCACCCAGCTTCCAGTAAAAGACTAGTGCTGCCCATAGTGGGAGGAAAATGACACAAAGACTAAGCTGCTGCAGCAGCAGCAGCCAAGGCGAGAACATTTAAAGCAAAGAGGAAGCATGCATCTCTCTGGTGATTACTTAACATCTGATGTAGCACCAGCACACAGATGTAGGCTGGCTTAAATCCATTGCCACAGGGCCAAGGGAGAGACAAAAGCAACACAGTCTGGAGGGGATAGGGTTTTATGTAGAGCTGAAATTGAAATCAGAGCATCATTCCTGAGAAATAACTTGGAGGCTTTGAATAACATTAAGGGTCTAATTTTTCCCCAACCGAGTTTGAAGTCAGTTTTTTCCCGCCCCAATTCAAGCTTCTATCAAATAAAAGTAATTCAAAAAGATACTGCTTAAAATATAATAGCCTGCTGGTTAGTTGCTCTTGGTGGAAAAAGCTGGTCACCTATTCATTACCAATCAATGCCACAACTGGTATGGATGCCTTTTAAATGCCTGCATTGACAGAAACTACTGCTCAGCTGCAGGGATCAACACCCTTTTCAGACCCAGTTCTGGGATTTGAAAGCAGGTTATTAATACCTAAATTTTGCAAATATCAGCAAACACACTGAAACTAAAATTGTGACACATGGTAAATAAATGTGGCAGTAACGCATAAAGCAATAATGGGCATAATGAAATTTTAGCAACACCTGAACAAGCAGTAGAGCTGCAGTTTTAGACAACAAACAAGTTTAAATGTCAGTGTTATTTACCCCTAAAAAGAAATTTCCCCTGCTTAGTTTCCTGTTTGAAAAGTATCTATTGCCAAGCGGGCAGCTAAGAAGTCACCATTTCCAGCAAGCTACATTTGTATTTCTTTAATAAAAAAGGCAATTTGTTTTTATATGGCTAAAAACTCCTACACCGATCACCACTGATGCTAGGAGCCCTTAGACTCCTGCCGTAAAGAGACCTCATTTACACACTTTGTTTAATTAAAGATGCCGGTGCAACTGTCACCCCCAATCCAATCCAACAGAAGCTCTCATTCTGAAAACAACGTGATGCTCATGTAATTCTATAGTCTACATTACTTGTTTCTTTTTGTAAAAGGTGTAAGCTAAAAATTAACGTGACATACCCAAGTTTTCACATGTGTACAACTTTACAACAGTCGAATACAAGGTGAACGTGACTGCAATCCCACGCACAGAAATCAGTACAGGTCCCACAGCCAGTTTTTTCAACTCAACGGTTGAGAGTTTCAACAACAGGATAGCTGCATGAGGCAGAGCACAAACAAACAACTGATGTACAATTACTACGCCATCCAAGGTAGCATTGACACATCCTTTACAGAAACAGACGTCAATGTCAAGCAATGACTATGGAATGTTTAGCAAGTTACTTTTTGAACTGATATTTAAATGAAAATACACTGATTCTAATGACCCTGATGGCTAATATCTACAACTTGGACTAATTGAAACTTTATTGTTTGAAAAGCAAGAGACAATACTACGTGAGACCTCTCAATCACTAAAATGATCTTTGAGAAGTCTTTGAGAAACTTGCGTAATTTAATGAGTAAGTCACTGATGCAAATTATTTGCATTTAATCTTCAATATAATCTATGTAACTTTGATCAGCCAACTGTGTATTGCATGGATGATCATTACTGTAGCACAATGCTGTGGACAGTAGACATGAAGAGGAAAACCACAAAATGGACAGGATTGGATTACATGGATTGCAAAATGGAGAAGAGAGAAAATAGTGAGCGGCAAAGAGAAGAAGGGCCAGAGAAAACGACAGAAAGTGTCCAAAGTATGGGAAATACTTACTTAAATTAAAACTCTGTACGATGTACCTACTGTAATACCAGACTACCCTAACATCAAAGCTTTAGCATCTTAACAGAAAGCAGAGCCGAAACAACATAAGAAAGCATTTAACATAAATCAGTGATTACTGGTTCAGACGGAGGCTCATAAAGAATAAATGTTAATTATGGCTAATTATGCTGACTTTCAACCAGTTATGGTGTTGCAACATGGGCAGTAACGTTGAATGCAAATTAACTACGCTCGGCCTCCCTCCGGGCTGCTACTGCCTCAAAAGTCCGCCGAATGATGCAAAACCCAGGGACCCTCAGGTAGATGAGCAGGAAGCTTCAGGCAGCATGAAGGGAAGCCGAATACCGATCATCGCCACAAACTGCCCACCCTGCGGTGACACAGAACTGATTGAAAATCTGCAAAGTTTCCCTTTTGAAGACAGAAAGTTATATGGTGGCTTGGTTACTTGCCACTAATTGACTGCAGCATTTTATATTGTTTGTCTTGGGCAAAACTTTTAGCAAATTTAGGGACATCTCCGCTAAAATGAAAATACTGAAGTTAAATTTTGAAAGCATGGGCTACATTTATGTTACGATATTTATACACACGCGCACACACCCCTTCCCTCACAGTGATGCATGGAACATGCCAAAAAGCCAAATATCGGGTAATGTAAGCAGCATTTGGAGCCTAAGTACTGTATGCAATTCAAGCAATTAAAATGTTCATTTTTCTACAAAAAGAAACCAATTAGTTCGTTTAAGAGCCCTGTCTTAATTTCTCTTTTGTATATTCACTATTGCTTTTTAATAAAGCAAAAGTATTTATCCCGTCACTCCATGAATTGATGGTTAATTGGTAGAATACCATAGTTTAAAACCACAGCTGCCCTGTATGCAGGCAAAATATCATCGAGCTAGACATGCATTTCCAGACAGTAAAATATGCAAAAAAAATAATACAAATTTAACAAATCAAAATAAAACAGGTAAACAACAAGTCAACAAGGTTCAAGCAGTTATCTACTTCTATCTACTTGTGTTTTTTAAATTTAAACTAAATATTCTTTTTTTTATCCAGTTATGTTTTCATTTATTTTGTTTACAGACCACCTAAAAGATCAAACTTGATTGAGTCAACACAAAGGGGGGAGGGGGTCTTCAGAAAATCATTTCCTTGGTCAAACCACAAAAAAGTTCACTTATGTTTCTTGCTGAATCTGAATCTACATTTTTCACTGCCCCAATTTATGGGTGCATGTAGTGTTGCCTCAAGCCCTTTTCACTCAAGGGCAGGCTGATTTCAAACAACTTGTTTCATTTATTTTCTTGTACTTAAATTACTCTGAGTGCTACATTCACACTTGCTCCACTAAATATGCAACCTATCAAGCATATTTATGTTCAATCACCCGAGCAGACTGTGCTCAACACTGATTTTAGACGAGGATCACTTGTCAATTCAGCACAACCCATTTCACACATCAACAATCAAATGCAGCTCTTGTATGCATGGCTTCATAAGGGCATTTATTCCATGCAAGACTACACACTTGACAATTTTCATCATCGTTGCATGCCAAAAGTCTAAATTCAGTAAATTTATAATGAAAGCCACCAACGCCTCCATGCCCACAAATACACCAACCTCGGTTTGTGGTCTACCACTTGCTACCATTTATTTCCAGTGACATAAAATATGAAAGCTTTGATTTCGTGCATAGAGCACTTATATAGTGCCACTCCAATTGAGCTCCCACTTTCCACAACCTTAGCTTCCAGTATCTTTAAAAAGAAAAGTTCTTTACTAAAAATGCACCTTTAATAGAAATACTTCTTAAAGAAAACATAACAGAGGACAGCTTCATGTGCTTATAGAAGCAAGCAATAAATTTAACCAAAAACACTTGAGCACTTAACATTTTTAGAGTTGAGACTGTTAGCAACTGTGAAGAACAGTAGCAAGCATGACAAGACAGACCTGTGAATACTGGTCAGCTATACATAAGCATTGTGAAATATTAAACATTATTAATATTTTAAAGCCAGATGTGGTTGGGCACACATCTTCCATGTTAATTTAATGAAGGTGACTACCTTGAAGTCTCAGAATAAAGATAATCTATAATTATCAAAGCTCTGTCCTCTTATTGAGCAACATTGTTGAACTAAGAGCCCCCTGCCCTGCAGCCTCATTTCAATGGAAATATCTGTCCAGTCAACTAAGGCTGTGAATGTTTCAAGACCAAATGCAAATGTAACAGATGTGTGTATACATCCTTAAAAAGGCCAGAGGCCGGACCATCCGAGTGCGTTCTAAGAAACAGACGGAGGAAGGTCTTGGTAACCTTGATCTAAACAGCAAGTAGTAAGAATCAAGCAGCCTCAGCCGTTAAGCTGCCTGCTCACGTCACAAAGGCGACACAGTGTGCATCTCTGCCAGCTGCATTCCTCCCATAAAAAACTTATATATGCAAGTTCTCTACCTGCCCAAATATGAGGAATGTAAAAATGCAATTAAATTGAGTGTCTATTGAAATTCCTGTAGTAAAGAGCCAGGAAAATCATTCTGAGTAAAAAGCCATGTATTCAATAGTATCCATTTTAATTCCCCTGGGGCCCATTTTTTGCTAGTGGTACTAGTATCATCCCACATATTAAGGCAGTATATACAGCAATTAAAATCAGTCCTTACATTGCTGCTTGGAGGGTTTTATAATCGCCACTATGTAAAGACAGGGCCTGATATTCTTTATAAAGAGATGCACAATGATTGGCTGACTTCCAAAACAAAGGCCTCTGCCGTTATTTGAGGTTAAAAAAAAAAAAAAAAAGATCTACGATTTGTGATGCTAGATGTCAAATATACAAAGAGGAAATTACACACTGTGCATACATTAACAAAAAAGCTTATGAGATAACAACACTGCAAGCAGGGCCCCACTGGTACATCATTTGGGTTGAATGTCTGTTAGTTATTGAGGATAACATTTTTGTAACATTACTTTCAACTAATATCAAAACCATTTTATATGAGAATTTAAATAAAAATGAATCCAAATGCCAACAAATTCAGAATGCACAGTTATGCGTTGAGCCCGAGCATTAACCAGCCACATCAATGAAAACAGTTGCGTTACCTGTTATTTTGTCTCGAACTAGTTTACAGGACTCAATTTCTCCGATGCTCCCGAACAAACTCTTCAGCTCCTCTTGGGTCATGTTCTGAGGCAGGTAGTTGACTATCAGGTTAGTTTTACTGTCCTCTATGCTCCCCGACTCTACAGGTGAGGAGCAGTTGTTTGAGATTGTTGAAGGACCGTTGCTTGTGTTGTTGCAAGTTGGCCCATTGGACAGCTGTGTTTCCATGGCAGCAATTACCTGCTAAAAAGAAAGAAGAAAAAAATCAAGTCAAGACCAAATGCAAATCAGGCAAAAACATCAAAATACCAGCCGAGTTAAAAAAGGAAACTCTTCACACATTGAAACAGTGTTTTGTTAGAATGCTGATTAATTGAAATGGATTTTTTTTATTTCATAACTTCAACACAAAACAACATTACAGCAGCTAAGCTGCGGGGAAAATACAAGTCAAAAAGAGACCATCAGTGAGTCTTCATGCTGTTTTTTTTTATTGTGCATTAACATAATTTAGTGTGGCATAGTAGAGCTAAAATTACAGGCCACTACCTTTGGAGGAAGTAGACGCTGTGATGCTGTGAATGTCAATGCTTTGTCCCCCTCAGAACAGGTTGGTGCAGGCTATTTGATCATGTGAATGTGTGTCTTAAGCATAAATATCTAGCCAAATGTGAAATGTTAGATCTCACAGTGCAACCACAGGTGAAAGAAAAAAAAGTTGGGACAAAAAAGACTGCACAATGAATTCCCTCTCTGCTATTCATGATTGCTGCTTTTGTTTCTGGGCAAACAGAAGAGACTTTCTACTGAGAAAGTAATGTGACGGTCTATTAATCTGTCAGAAGCTCAACAATTGATAAAGCAATTTTCAGGTTGGTAAGTGGCATGTTTAAACATATCTTTCAAGGTTAAATGTGGCGACAAAAGTGAAACATTTCATTCTGCAAACAGTATGCAAAGCCTATAGCCACACCATATCTGCAGCCATCGGTACGTTAGCATCGGACAACAGGCCTTAAATGATGTGGTAGTCAGTTAAGGCAACCAGCAACAAGTTTATGTATGAAGAGTCATCCTTTGTTAACAGATTCACCATGTGCAGAAAGCAGATCAGTGAAATCACACCACTATGCATATTATTTTTCATTTTTACTAGTTTGTACACGAAGGCATAAAGCCATCATTTCAAGAAGTGATTCTATGAGATAAACATATCAGAATAGACAGTAGCAGACAGATTTAGACCATACCAATACAGTCAAACATTAACAACTTGGGTGCTTTCTTTCTTAAACAAAACCCTTTCTTAAAGTGCCTGAATTCCAAATTGAAAATGTGACAAATTGAATTTGAGTGTCAAAATATGACTGGGAGCTAACGTCATTGGTATGGCCTGAGCGCTGTGACAGAAAGCAGGCCTTCTGGCCAAATGATTTCAAAAGAGAAGTGCCACAGACCCCAGTCCAAGGCTCAGGCGCCCACGAACCACTTCTAAGCAGAGAAGCCACATCGCACAGTCTGACTGCCATGTTAGTTTGGAGTTGCCGTCTGAAAATGTGGACACAAAAAGTACTTCATGTTAGATCAACAAGAACAAAAGCAACAGTCAGAGGTGATCACATGTCATTGTTGTGGGGGGAGAAAAAGAGGCTATATTTTTTGAACCAGCTGTCCATGTAGATTGTCTTAAACCAGAAGAGAAGCAAAAGGCAATGTTTCACTTAGTCACAATTCATCTGCAGGAGGAGCAAACAGCAGAACTAAGAGTGTTCAGTCAAGAGAGAAACCTGGCCACAACAACACTGACAATAAGCATGAGGAATGGCAAATTAGTCAAATGGATGAGAGCGCTGCACAAAGATGATCACTAAAATCGAAAGCACAAATCAATTGGTCTGCTCAGATTGCTCACATCCAGCAGTAGAGCTAATGCTTAGATTACGCTGACATATCCTGCATTTGTTATCCACTCTTTGGCACAGACAAAGCATTGAACTGCTAACATCCACAGTGAAATAATCAGCAAGTTTCCCAAGTCTCAACAAACCCAAACTTTGACTACAAACCAACAGACAACTGGATCCAATCCATGATGACAAGATGAGCCAGATATCACCAACAGACAACAACTAACTTAAATCACAACAACATGGTTAAAAAGGATCATAAGATACTTTGTAACAGGCCTAAGCAATTTGTGGGGACCACAATGACCACTACCCACAATCCAAAAAGTGCCGCACCATGTTTACATAAACATTCAAACAATTTATGGACAACTGTTACAGTCAACTTGCTTGAATCTGGAAATTAAGATAGAAATGTACAAAACTGATCTTAGTTGACAATCAAAATGATAATATTAGCATCATTAAACATTTGCACCAAGTGCTGCCATTTACACACAAAATGTGCTCATTTTATTCATCAATAGGTCTTTCACAGCATTTTATCTTAGAGGTGCCCTGCCTCACCTAAAATAAAGAGTGCCTCGCTAGCGTCAAAAGAAATGTATTTTTTTAGTGTTGTGTTTTGTTTACCCTAGTAAAATAAGCCACGTACAGCAGTGCCATCATGCTCAAACAATTTTGAAATTTCCATGGCACCTCTATGTCTCCATTTCAGTCCTAAATATTCAAATTGCGCCTTTAGCCTCGCAGCAAGTAGCAAGGAAGAAGACAATGAGGATATTTATTGACATCGTCATGTGCTGCAAGCCCCTAAACCATATTGCCACAGACTTTGTGATACCAGCAGAGTTCATATCATTGTCCAAAGAATCGATATAACAAAGTGATGAAACTTTTGAGTTACACTTTTACCTACTGCATGTAGACATTATGTTTAGGCTACTGTTCCATCTGCATTACTTGTTGGTAGATTAAAAGTTAAATCGCAGATTCATGCAGACTATAACAGATATTTTGAGCTGCATGCTTTCGTTCAAAATACAACACAGATAAGGTGTATTTGTATTTTAACTATGTTGGCTGTATCTAGTGAAAATGTCAACTTGCCGGAATTCAAATGTAAATTGATTTTCTCTACTCAAGTGATGAAAACAGAAATCAACACTGCATGTGTACAATGGACAGGTTTAAATCTGATCAGTATTTCTTCTTGGAAACTTCTTCATCTCAAATCAATGTGCCACTTTTAGTTTAACCATTTTTATCAAAAGAGATAGATAAAGTATGAATTAAAAACATTCCTTATCCATTTTCTTTCCAGAAAGCCAAAAGTAGAGATTTAATTATTTATGTCATTTTGCTTGCACTACTTTTTGTCGGAATATCTCTGCCATCTAAAATGTACTGTTCTGTGGTCTCATACAATTATATATGCATGCTTATAAATATGTGCTGCATACTGGAGTTTTCACACTTTCTCCCTCTGACATTTTTCTTTTACACATTCAGTTAAAGGCTTTTGTATTAGTAAAATAGTATTTTTTTGACCAATACTTGACAGTGTTTTGAATCTTGACTAAATAAAGTCAGTGCAGCTGCCATGATTGAAGACGATCACCTTCTATTTTTTGAACAAGCCAATTTTTTTATTTGCTGCTTTTCTCTGTTAATTGTGTTACAACACTGTCACATCTCAGCTGTCACCATCAGTTTCAGGGATTGGCTGTGCTGTGCATCATGATGTACATAAATGCACGTGAACTGACAAATTGCAGCAAACAGCTCGGTGTCAGTCAGATCAAACAGCTGTAGATCCGCTCTGGACTCTTATTCGATTAGAAAATAATTACGACCTCAGCTTATGCAAGTGTGAAAAACTGGAGGTGTACTGTGAGTGTGTGTGATGAGAGTTCACTGTGATAGCTTGACTAAAAATGACAATGTACTTAACAGTGTTATTTATCTAGATATTGAGATGTCTTTCTGCTCTGAAAGCATATCAGCTTGTATCTCTGTGCACAGAAGAAAGCCTGTCAGTAGGGAGAATGTGTGTGTTTGCCATACATAGCACATAGCACACTTATCAGGAACAGAATGGTTTGTGTCGATCAAGATCACATGGCTAATTGCTTTGTTAATTAGGTTACATTCGTCGAAATTGTCAAAAACTTTTTTAGAAATTGTGAAGATAAAATCTATTGCAAATGTATCTTTTTGTATTGGAACATAAAAAGTTTGATTCATAGAAAGACTCAATCATTGGAAGACTGAAAGGCTGATGCAAAACATCCACTTAGCACATAATTTAGCAACGAAAAAGTAAAAATGACATTAAAATGCATTTTTAACCCTTACTGCAAGTAAATTAATGTACAAAAAGTCAGCTTCTTTGTATTCTTACATAAAAATACAATGTTTTTCTTCCTGTAAAACAAAATGTGATGTGCTTTTGTATGCTCATTCCAATCAGTTTCCACAAATAACATGGCACCCACCTGTCAGTCAATCTGCAACTTTTGGCTGCACAGAGCTAAATTAAGTTAGCTAGCAACAGCATGCTAGGTTAGTGTGTGTTTGTTTCTTTAAAAACAAACTGTAAGTTACTGTAAAATTATTCACTTTGAGGAAAGTGTTACCTGCAACAGCTCCCGATAACATGCAAGGTATTTTACAGTGGACTGCTTCAGCAACTAAAGACACATGAAGCATTCAATTTGCCTCATCTCTCTGACCGGGACAGATGTATCGTTACTATGACATGCCAGTTTTCAACAATCAAATGAAATTCCTTCCCATGTCGAACCCTACCTGCGTATCCTATTCTAAAAACTGTTTTACCAATAAATTGTAATGTCTGTTTTTTGTGAACTGTGACAATGACTCAAAATGGTCAATCAATAATTCCTGCTGTAAAATGTGAACATTCAGGCCAATATTGCTTGCAGATTGAGGAGACATTTGTGTTGTACCTGTTTTATGAAAAACATCCATCCTTTTCAGCCTTCTAAATTTACTGTAGACACGCTGAACTGCCAGTGATGCAGTGTACAAGTGCAAATACATGACTCATTTGATTCACTGGCATGTCCCTAAACCAAGGTCAAAACCCACTGACTACATAACCCAAGCAAAAATAGAAACTACAGCCATACAGCAAATAGCTTACACCCACATGACCTATTACCACATAAACTCCATTCACTAGAGAAACAATAAGCCCAGATGAGTAATTTATCTTTCAAGTGACAATAATGTACAGAGAATATTATGGAAACATTCAAAGCCTGAACAAGGACAGTTGATTCTTCACTGGCTAGTAAGAGGTTGGCTTAGCAGCATCAATCTGTGAGGACATACTGAAATGAGCATCACTAAGTAGTGGTGTGTACCTGTCATGATCATTTTTGCAGGGATTTTTTTTTGTTATGAAAAAAAAAAAAGACCTGAAGCAGTCAACTAGTTAGTTTGATGGGCATCTTAAGACTACAAGTGCTAACTGCATTGACACTCAAAGCTTCAACACATTAGCAAAGTAAAAACATCTTTCACCGTGCCATTTTGCCAGAAAATGCACTGTATCACTATGTTTACCCACACTGTGATGTGAATTACACAAAAAGAGATTTTATAAATATTGTCCCTCCTATTCTAGAAACTGGTGTCCCAGGATGGTAAATCAATCTTCAATCATTAATATTCCTTGTCATCTGTAGCTAAGATACTGTAGATGTGTAAAACTAACTTTATACAGACAGCAATTAATAGTTGTAGTTTAAGATAGAGTACAGACTAGGGATGGACATTTTATTATTTGTTATTTCTTCATTTGGGGCTTTGCAGTAAATTTTCATCAAGCTCTCTCTTAAATATAAGAAAAAACAAACAAACTTAAGAACAGAGTCTAAAATGAACACTTGAGCAAAATTGCTGGTAAAGATTAGGGTTTCACCTCTTCCTAACATGCAGCAAGAGAGCGAATGCAAAACTTTTCCCAAATAGAGCTAGGGTGAACAGTTTTTCAAAAAAGCAACAAGTCACTTATCCTTTTTGCTAACGCGTGAGGCAAATTAGGAAATTTGTATTGGGAAACATTTAAACAATCTGATGTTTGCTCGCTCCATTATTCACATCCAGTTAGGAAGAGGTATTAGCCTGCATTTCTGTGCTGCACACTGTACAGATAAGCTATGATAACCAAGTATCATTCATTTTGTTATATTTTCAAAAATACTTTACTACACTACTCATAGGCTCAATCTTCAATCTGCCCGTAAGGTTAGATCACTTGTTTATTACACAGAAATGTGCAGATATTCATAGAGAGCACTTAAATCACTGCCTCCTGTCAAAAAAAGTAAACTTTAATGTATAACAGGGTCAATATATATTGTATATCAGTTCTCTTTTACAAAGCAAAAAAGGAAAATGTGATTACTATACAGGCTAAACGAATACCAATGTCCAAGTACTCATGCTCATTCCCCAGAACAGACTTGTAAGTTATGCCGTTCACTGCTGCACAGACCACTTT
This sequence comes from Plectropomus leopardus, assembly GCF_008729295.1. Taxonomy (NCBI): domain Eukaryota; kingdom Metazoa; phylum Chordata; class Actinopteri; order Perciformes; family Serranidae; genus Plectropomus; species Plectropomus leopardus. The sequence continues at coordinate 11,778,259 of NC_056485.1, read as the reverse complement.
CATAACAAGTAGTGTCTGCAGGCTGCAGGCCATGACATACTACAATGAACCTACACTACTCTGTGGCTTTGAGACATTTTAAACAGCTTATAAATGATACATTTGCATATATACATATATTTTTAACACCTACTCTGCTCCAGACAGCATAATCTAAATATCTAAATATGGTCAGTTCAAGGGGTAAAAGTGTAATAATTTGAGTTCCACTGTTATGCCTTAGCTTAGACTAAAACACAGACATGATACCCATGCTATCCTAATGACAATGATAAAACCGAGTAACTGCCAACCCCAGAAACGGATTCAGGGAAGTACAACACTAACCTTATCTATCATCCTCTGTATCAAATCAGAGTTTGCTGTCCAATGCTCAACTTCAACTGATTAGAGCAATACTAATTGAGCCAAGTGCAGTCTACATCAACACCATCAACACTGCAAGCATCCCAGTAACGCAAGGATGGGGGCTTGAACTTTGCAGGTCAACTGAGCCCCTCCTGCTGCTCTTTCCATCTGTTATTGGTCTCAAAATATAAAACCAGTTGGTGACTGCAAAATATCAGTACTGCTTTCACGTGTCAACTTTTTTGCAGTTTTGTTAACATGACATAAAGGGCACAAAGACAGACATTTCAAAAACCTACGTGATATTCAGCCAAAGTTTTTTCACATGCCAAAAATCACAATTCTAAGTCAGAAACAGCGTCTCCACACGCATGGTAACAAGAGAGAAAAACAGGCCACAAGAGAACATATTGTGTTGAAGAAAATGACTTACTTCAATCTCCATTTCATATGTTTCACCTTTTATTCTAAGTACAAAGCACAAACATTGGCTATTGTCCCGCTTGAGATAGTGCCACAAGGCAGAAATATTTCATTAGATAAACACTTGGAAGAGAAAGCTTGGCAGTACGCCGCTCCCCAAAAATTTCAGTCAAGGCTTTCACTGTGTGCAGCCAGCCAGCAGCCTCCTCTTAGTGCAGGCATTTGAGTGCGGAGCATCTTGTTTCCCTAGAGGCCTTGCCTCACAGTTTTCGTCAGAAACCAGCCCCAGATAAAGACCACGAGGTTCTTTTTTTGTTTTCCCATCATTGCTAAGATAAACCCATCCACCTCCACAATTTTACCCCACTGAGCGGGTTGCCTTTTAGGACTCATTAAAGTGTAGCGTGTTTAGTTATTGGTACTCTCAGATCCCACAGCCTTCTCACAAGGGGGAGAAAAGCCTCCGCACGCAGCGTCACTTTGAAGAGAAAGTGATTCACAATTCAAATACAGTGAATTATTTTGACTTCACATACAAGTTATCTATAGTGTCACTGTGACAATATACAAGAGCCATAAGGGACATTTAAAACTAACGTCACAGCTTTGCAGTGACTTTACATGGAAGTGGTTCACTCAGATACTTCGTCAGTTACTCTACTTTTCTTTAGTGCCATGTGTCACGCTTCAACCTCGGAAGCTGGTGGCATTGGCTCTGTTTTAGCAGCTCACTGATTGTGCTAATTAATTACATGGAAAAGTGACTTTGAGTGGGTGCTTGGAAGCAAGATTTCACAGCTGATCAAACTTTTGACTGAAGTAAAGCTGTAAATCAACCGGTATGGAATCAGTGACAACCTGACAACATTTCATGCATATATCCTGTTCAGCAACCATAAAGAGCCATCCACACCAAGAACAAGAATAATGTGAGCATTTATGCTGATCAACAATAATGTTCTGTGAACTGTGACAAAAACTTCTTTGATGCACCACAACGTGAGGATAGACATTTATAACTAAAGCAGCCTACAACCAAGCACACTAAAGCTCCTTTGGCGCTAAATTAAATAAATCCAAATGATGTATTTAAGTCCCAACTGCCACTAGAGGATACTTAGCCATTTTAGTTTCAATTAACAGCAGCTTCAGTAAAGGCCATCAAGAAATCTAGCGAGGTTTGGAAACATTATATAACTGTCATACTTGCAAATGTTGATTTTTAAAGATAAGTTTTACTTTCTTTGAAAGATTTGAGTGATAAGGGGAGGGGGAGGAAAAGAGTCAAATACACTAAACTTTGTTTGCACTAATGCACATCCGTCAGCCTCCTGCAGCCTCTTTCTGTATAAGCACACCGATTCATACTTTTAAAGCATTGCCAGCAATATTGCACAAAATGGTTATATTTGATTTTGATTACGCATCGGTTGGCATCTGTTTTCTTCAGCCAGTCTGTCAATTTCAGGGATTAGGGCAGTATAAAACAACATACTGTAAAGTACATTTCTTTAAAGACCTTTTATGGGATAAAAACACATTAAAAACAATGTGTTTTTGACAAACACAAGATCCATGAGGGGAAAGGCAGTAAGGCGAAGCTTGAAGATTTTGTCATACATAAAAAATTGGGTAGTTTGGCCCATTTACAGATCTTACTAAGTGTAGAACTTCTTGAACTTGAACCAGATGCCAACAGTGAGATCAGCATGTACTGATGTGACACTGAGCACTTAAAGTGAGGAGGCACGAATCTCTGCTACTAGCTCCTCAGAGGATTAAATTGACCAAGTATGCGTGACAAGCTGCAGAGTGAGGAACTCCAGAGTGCACACACTGACATGCACGGCCTGTCCTTGAAAACTAAAAGCCCACAAGTAACAGTTCAAAATATCCTAGCTGAAAACACAGATGTGACTAGTCTACCCACATACTGACGTGTGGTAAGGCAAATGCAACAGCATAAAATGTTGTAAAATGATCTGGATCACTTGTACCTTCATGAGAAAAATAAGGTTTAATGGCAGTACTGGTCACATTAAATGTTTGGGTGTAAGTGTCGCCGATATACATTTTCACTGATTTCTCTTTTCATAAGAAATTAATGTGATGTTCATGTAGTTGTTCCTGATGTGCCTTAAATATGCACTTTTGAGGTTGAAAGATTTACTACTTTGACTTTAAAGAAGCTGTTTGTGTCATTTAGAGCATATCTGTGATTCAGAGTGTGAGCAAGGATTGCCTTCACATGGCTCTCAAACATACACTGTAAATATAATAGCTCTAACTACAGCGACATCACCAATTGGTTTATGGACTGCAGTTTTAAAGCTTTGACTCCAGCATTTCGGTTGTGGCCATCTTGTTTTTTCAGAGCCAGAAGTGACCATATAATGGTGAGAGGCTGGCGCTGTGGAGGAGTTAGGGGTGGATCTGATTTAGAAGCCGAGGACACTAATCATTAGACACCCTGTCACTTAAAGTTGCCCCGCCCTTAATTATGCATACCTTTGAGCCTTAATAAAATGTAAACCGATGAGTCATACAGAAAGTTATCTCCCATGCAGTTGTAATAAATTTTGAAATCACATGTTGAGACCTATATCATTTTTTACCAGGCTGTAAACATAATTATTTCAGCTGCAAAGTTAGGCTATTTAACATGGGGGGGTTATGATTTTTACTCCTTTAAGGTTAACTGTACCTGACAATAATAAAAATAATACCAACTGTATAATACCATATAGCGTGGTGAAATGATATTTGGAACGAATGAAAATCTCATACCGTTGTTGCAACCGCTGTGCTAACAACTGCAATAGTGTTAACAGTGCTACCAGTGTTAACATGGGAAGGAACCAAAGGGTGGCTGATAAACATAACTGCAACAACGCTGTTCTGCCAACGTGGGTTGGGACGGTGCTAACAGCAATAACTTTATTAACACCGTGTAAAGCAGGGCAATGAGCTTTCTATTGGAACACACTCAAAGGGATTTGCACTAAAGTGTACAGACGGCATGAAGGGCTACCACAACAAAGAAAAAAAGAGAAGCTCGGATTACAAACAGACACAGAGGGAGGGTGACATGTTTCTGTACCCAGGATGCCATTACTGCACTTTGTCTTTACATAGGAAATACGTCTTTGCTGCTATATTAATGCTCTGAACGTTGCATACAGCTCCTTTAACTGGGGGATATGTCAGGCTTGTAATCTACTTCTCATGCTGTCTTTGATGTTGTGTTGCTCAGCAGTCTACACCTCAAAACTGTTGTCAGTGATTCAATGTATTTTTCTCCACTATTCCACTAGCATGTCAGCTTTGTTTGCAGTTAAACATTTAAAGATGAGCAAAAATGTATCAACAAAGATGCACTCTCAATACTTTGATAGAGTTTCTCCTGAAGGTGCAATGCCACAGTGGAAAGGGTTGAGAGCGGAGCAGTTATGCAGCAGCTCACTCATACCAGAGCCGGTCAGAATAATACTAAAAAGTGATGCAATACTGACTTATAATTGGCAGCCTGCCTCCAAAGTAGAAGGGCATGATTTCTCACCAACACTTTTGCAGAAAGGAATAATCCAGCAATGTCAGAAGAAAAAAAAAAAAAAAAAAAAAACATTTACCACTGAGTCCGCCTGAAATAAAATTCACTTGGGTAGCTTGTATTGCTCAAGAGTCCGCAACACATGTTCATCAATATTGGCTTATTCTGAAATTTTCACCAGAGGCATTTTTTATTCTTTCTGGTTTGATGCTGTTTGAGAACCAGTGTAAAAATATCAACTTGTCACTGCTTGTGAAAAACAATATTCTCCATATCGTCCAGCTGTGTTATCATAATTTTCTACTATGTTAAAAAAAATTTTTTAAATACATTTGAAATAAAAAAACTCTGAGTATGTTTTGATTTTTTTTTAAAGCCTGTTCCTGCAGCTTTTAGTTATGAACACAGACTTAACTCAGTGGTACTTCGATTGTTAATACCACATAATCAAAGCCAAATGTATTTGTTCTAACAATATATAAGTTTATTATTAACAGTGAAACTCTAAAAGAAACAACCGAAGAATGGATTGAGAGTTGAACCTACTGTTACACGGCAGAAAATAATTTCAGATACAAGGACATCTGCTATACATAAAAGGTATGCGGGCCATTTATAATCAAAAAGGCAGACAGTGTGATGACAAGGCTGAATTAGTATTAGGTGCTGAAGCCCGTACTCAAGTATAATAGAAACACAAGACAACAAATCATATATATATATACACAAATGACAACCTTTAAACACTAACTCAGAGCGGCTAAAACAAAGAAGAAAGTGACAATTAAAAGTATTCATTAGCTCTGGATTCATGCTGAAGTTTTGACGTTTAAGTCTCCTAAGTGCCCCAGCTATTTTAACTGTTTTTGACAGGAGGTCTTAGATTATTAACCTTACTTAACTTACTTGATTTCCTCAATTTAGCAGCCAAGCCCCAAACACCAAATCAGGGTTTAGATATTACAATACAGTTGCTATGAGCTCCAATACAATAATTAAAAATTAAAATGAATTGTCTGTTTAGACACCACTAGGTTTATTAATATTACCTCTGCTTCTCACCATCACAGGCCTACACACTAATACAGCCAAACATTAAACAACACAAATCAACACTCACCACATAACACCTATACAGAGCATGAGATGTGGTGATCTATAAAAGCTGCTGTGATGCAGTGACAGGGTCAGGAACACTGCAGTAATGACCCACACACATGCAGAGGTAGGGCCACCCTGTGGCCAACACACAATGACGACCAAATGAACACAGTCCTGTGCAGCACTGACAGAGCAGGGTGGGGGTTGTTAGAGGGGGAGGCCATGACGTGAAGAAAGGGGGATGGGATGGACGTTTAAGAAGGACAAAAGGGGCAAAATTGCTCTCTTTTTTTGCCAAAGCCACCCACTGTAAACTAACCCAGTTCTGACAGCAGCACACATTGCTGTACAGCACACAGTGATGTGGCCTTTGGAAGTTCACTCACTGTCCTGCATTTTAGTCACTCTGTCAGCAGCCTTTATTTAGAAAGGCAAACGTGGGGGCTCCATAATACATAAAGACAACCGCTCTTATCTCTTGTCGCTCTCAGGAGCACAGAGGCTGCTGAAACAGTAGAAGTCGCATGGACACTGAAGAGGAAAAATGCCTGCAAGCAGCATACATGCATACAGAGAAATGGGAACATGTGGGCATCTTCAATCTAAATTAAATTGTGATGAGATCTTCAATTATACTTAATTTGAATTAAGATTTTCTCTTGTGCACTTGACATTACTTATATTAATATCAAACTGCAAAATCTAGCTACTTAAATATAGCAACACTGCTCTTAAAACTACAAACACCAAAACTTAAGTCATGGCACCTGATTCTGGCATTGTTTTTATTTATTTTTTTTGATACTATATTTTTTTATAAATCTATTTTATTATATATCTTAAACATTTCTCATATCACATAGCATCAAACCAATACCTGAAAAGATGTTAAACTGAGAAACCGCATAAAATTAAGGCACTACAATGTGCAAATGTCTTAAATATGCTCTTAGAAATTATGTTATCTCTATAGTTTGGCCAACAGTATATTATTCAACCTCCTGGTAAATTAACTGGTCAGGCTCTTAGCTGCTGGCTCGCCGACATGTAATCTTTTTATGACCTACCAACTGAAGATTACTCACTGCAGACTGCCAACTATAACTCAGATGCCTGTGGCTTCAGCACATTCACCTGCTCAATATTCAAGGCCAGATACCACAATCAGAAGCACAAAAAATGCGAAATAGAAAGAATATGCCTCTGCTTATACAATATAGTACAGTCTAACAATTGTCTGCACAGTTCTTCAGCACAAAAACTATTATGTACAGTACTGTGTTCCTTTACCTGGAGTTGCATTAACCCGAAAACATCCTTTTTTAACATGTACAAGTTGACGGTAAAATGCTTATTAGTATTAGGTAGTAAATTATGACTCCTGTCATTAATTTCAAAAAGTACATACAGAAAATGTATGCACTGGATGAAAAACCCATCACACTTTTTAAAGACTTGCCAATGTGTGTAAACAGAATAAATGTACATCTAAATAAATGTTTTGCTAAAGTTTAACTCAGAAATGTATAAGATTTTCGCAAATTATTGGCAATGATAAATATACTGTATGATATAGTACTGCAAAAAGTACACCTGCTGCAATGTTCCATACTTGTATGTATTTATTGATGTAAACGTGATCTAAAGTAAACCCAATGCTGTGTTAAAAGGTTAAAAGGTGACTGTAAACCAACTGTGTTTAAAGGTGTGGCGTTTCTAATTTGTTGAGCTCTAACGTGAAGTAAATAAAGGGGGAGAGCTGAGAGCTGCCTCCCTTAATTGATTAATCTGTGACACCTGTGCTACTGCGCAACGTGCACAACAAGAGCAACTGCAACTCAAGCTCGGTTCATGTAAAGTGCAAATTACCCAGAAAATTCTCCCCAAAACACGGCTGTCTGTAGCTGAAAACCAAAATAGGGCGTTTTATGTTTTGCATACAATCTTAGCTTTGTGAAACTGCACCCTCATGCTAGTCAATTAAGTTTGCACCAGCAACCGGCGTGGCTGGTCAGTATAACGCGGTTTGGACAGAAGCCAAAAGCAAGCTTCGTCTACCACAGCTGGAGGGAAACGAGGCAGTTTGGTGTCGACTGCGGCGTTTGTGAAAGTCGGTTCGTGGGGCTCGGGCCACATTATAAATGGGCAAAGTCTTTTGTGTTCGGTAGCGCCGATATTTGGGTCTTCGCTTGCTGCTACTGCAACGATTAATTTACCCAGCTAATCGTTCGATAATACGGGCAAACCCTATCTTACTTTAAAACACTTACATTTCCAATGAAGTTCTGCTAGCAACATGTCCGACGTCGCTGCGTCAGCTACAGTTTGACCTCGCTAGCTACAGTAACTTGTTAAATACCCTTTTTTGGTGTTAATTTTCGGCGCAGTTCACTTCGACAGATAATATTTTGACACTGTGCCTTTGTGGTGTCTTACCTTGATGTGTTCAATCTGCGTCACGGGTATTTATTGATGTAAAGTCTGCAGACATCAAACTTTCGGTCTCGGCCTTTGCGCAGTAGAAAAGGGGGCGGTGGCGGGAACGCGGCTACCTATGTAAACTAATCAGACCCTCAACCAATCAACGAAGACCCCGTCTCTAACCCGGAAATAAGTCATTGATTTGCTGCAGGTGTAGTTTTATTCCGTGCTACCTAGCACCTGGTTGCAGTTTCGAGCAAAAGCAAAAAAAAAAAAAAAAAAACCTAACAATGAAACTGCTGGACCGGTTGCCCCAAAAGCTGCGCGCCAGGTGCTGCCAACAGGAGAAACTAGAAAAATTATATAGTATAGTTTGATCCTCTAAAATTACAACACTAATTTAAAAGCATTGCTGTTTTTATTTTAGATTTAATAGACTCCACTGTGACTTTTGCTCCTAGTGCCAGACACACATGTTTTTTGCATTAATATAGGTATTAAAAACAAAATCGAATCAAATAGTAGTGTTGGTAGGTGGCCTTTGGCATGCAAACGCTGTGGATACAAATCCAGAGTGTGTTTTCTTTTCAGTAGGTAGATTTGTCTGCACTTTACAGTTAAAGGCATGCGTGTACATTTAGAAATCCCACACAAATATACCTATGATAGCAGAACTTATATCATCAAGCAACTCCAAGTAACGCACACAGGCTGCACTTAACCTATATAGCATCATCACTCCTTCCAGAGTTACACTAAATCCTCAAGCATCTTGTGCTATTTTACATTTAAATCCAAGAAGCTGTCCTCACAATATCTACGATTTAGTGTAAATCATATGTGAAATTGGCCATAAATTTAATATTTTATAGCCTACAATGCAAGTTTTGATATTGAGAAAGGAGCTCAGGTTAAATATCAAGTCGCCTACATGGTTGGTTTGTTTTTTTGCAGCCATTTATTTAAACTACAAATGTGACATTTTACATTAAAACGGTGATATTTTCAACCTGATTTGCTAACGTATTTACTTTAGATGCGGTAACATAACCGACTACTGTGCGGATCCCACGTTTCAGCACTCCAACAAGGCCTATATTTCTACACAAGAGAGCAATAAATGCGTCCATGTCTGCAACCGTGGACGATTTTGAAACGAGCACATGTCCAGAGATACCCCGCTCATCTCGGTCGTGTAAGTCTATGATATGCCAAAATCAGCCGTCAATGGAAACATGAATGCACCACGGTCACTTTCGCGTTTGCATGCAATACGACAGCCTACAGTTGGATGCATGATCTGCTCTCACACACTGTCCTCAATAAACTGACACAGGATAGAAAAATCGGTTAAAAATGTTTCAGGTGAATGAGCAAATGTGGAAAAAATATCTTACCGTTTCTATAAATGAAAGTTATGGACGTCCTTAGGGCAAACAATCTCTGAATGAAACACCTGGCCAATAGCGTGTCAAATGATGAATTCCGCTCTCTCTTAGTTCAAACTTGGAAACATAAAAAGCCAACACAAACAAGATAAAATGAGGGAAATGAAATATTTATTAAATCAAAACACAGAAATGATTCCTTTCAGCAAATGCATGGAACAAAAAGGGAAAAAAAAAAGGAACAGAAGAAATAAAAGGAATCAAATAATTAAAAAAGCCGGCTTCAGCCTGTCTCGCTCTTTACAGGTGCGCCACACAAATACGCGACATCACTGAGTGGAAACCAATGCAAGGAGGAGGTTGTCTTTAAAAGGAAGATAGTCCTGCCGGCAAATATATAGGGCCGTATCACAGCATGCCTATACCTCTCTCCGCTCTCTCCGTTTCATCCATTCAACCTACACATGAACACGCATTGGACGCGGAAGTATACCCAGAGTAGCTCCATCCACCGCTTATGCACACACAGGCTCTCCAATACTATTGGCTCTGACGCGCGTCCTCGCCGGGCTCAACCCGTCTCCCCAAATCACAAGACGCCATTCGTCGCCGCCCCAGTCACTCAAAGCGATCAAGCATTTTTCCTAAATATGGCATTTGAAGTCAAACATCGCCTTTTGCCGAGACACGCACAGTGCAGCAGGCGGGAATAACACCGTGGCTTCAGAGTATTCCGCTCCTTTTATATATATATATATATATATATATATATATATATAAAAATATATATATATAATCTCTCTCACAAATTTCACACCACATCACCACACTTGTATCCGAGAGAAGGAAAATTATTAATTTGTGTGCCACGTGTTAGGATTAAAAAGGGTGTTTTATTCCACTTCACACGAGAAAATAACTCCGAAACATTCTCCTAATAGGCCACTCGGCATTTTTGCTACATCATGCCTCCTCAGTGTCTGCGCCATGTGTCACATCATCAATTTTTTTGAGGACAAGATATCCGAAAAACAGCGACTGATTTTGCATCAATGCGAGCAAATTCCCCTGTATCCAGCATCATTCAGCACCACGGACAGCGCAGTTTCTCCTGTACAGTACATGTGGAGCAGCTTCCCACTGTCTGCCTCACACACTTACAGTCAATGCTCAGCCCTCAATCCTAGACCTATAGGCTGGAAACAAAACGTGGGCGTTCATTTGGGTTCCCCTGGCATTAAAAAAAAAATCGCTTTGTTTAAGCTTTAGAGTCTGAAGCACACTATAACAGCAGGAGTGGCAGCAGCAGGCTTATCCCATGCACATCTTTTGTCGACTTTCAGAGGGTGGAGCAACAGTTAGGCTCGCATGGATACAAGTGAAAAGGAGAGATCGATGCTTTCAAACATAAGCCAGTACAGTAGCAGTGGCAAAAAGGCTATAAGCTCATAAGCTTGCTGCAGAAAAAGCTGCAACACAATAGGACCTGGATCAGAGGAAATCCAGCCCTGCAGTCAGTGACACCTTATGTATTGGCCAGTGAGCCCACATGTATGTTCACGCTTTAGTCAATATTTTAAGTAATTGGTAGGATAATGACATACTATTAAATGGCCTGCATATAAATATCCTTATAGAGATTTATACGCACACAATACACAGCAATATATTTAACCACAGCATAAAATCATTAAGTCAATGATGTAAAAAGTTACACGTGCACGTCATCCGCGTTTAAGATGATGTGAAATTAATAGTACACCTCAAAAATATTACTGTGCTAAAAGTTGTCTCTTTGCAGGGTAAAGAAATGTGTAATGTGGGATCCCTAAGAATGTGAGAACAAATTTAGAAAAGCCTACCTTTAGAATATTATTTTAAAGGAATTATCTCTCTGGATTTCTTGTACTTATGTGTTCAATATTTTTATTTTAAAACCTGGAATAAAATAAAAATTGCACCATTCGACCCAAACACAGCAAACAGGAATCAAATGGCATGGAAATCTTCTATTTCATTATATCTGTCTTTGTAGCCAGCCAATTCAGTACTAAAAGTGGGGACAATAGTGGAGTAAGCATCCACATAGCATGAATGATGCATCATTTCCTGTTTGTCAAAATGATAAAGTGCAGGGATTATAAAAATGGTGCACTCTTAACACAAGTATATAAAATAAGAATGATGTTAGCATGTACTACTGCCAGTGCTCATTATCAGAAAGTACAAAGTGTCCTATTCCAATCTGGGATGTAAAGCCAATACTTCAGTACATCTCCACTGAAAATCAGTGCTTAGTTTATGTAGGTCCAATTTTTTGTCTAAAACTACTTGAAATTTGCATGCATAACTCAAACATTTTAAGGTTAAAAAAATCATAAAAATCAATCTTCTTAAAGGTATTTCTGGGCTTTGCATCTTGATGACAGCAGTCCTGCTGCTCTGGTTTCTGGCATTGGGGAACTTATTCATGCCCACAAATATCAATTAGATCATTAGCATTTAGATAGCATATAAGAATTCCTAAAATGAAAGAGAACACGGACCTATTGGCCCTATTTTTAATGGTGATTTGTGAAAGTGTGTCTCTAAAGAATGTCAGGAAGTCTTACTGAATGCGTAGATTATATTTTAAAGATCAGACACAAGGAAGGGTCAATATATCAGGAGAAATCTGTAATTCTGTGTGACTTGTTTCCAGGAATAGATCCGGACAGGAAAAATATGGAGGCAACAAATTAACACCTACAAAAAATGGTCAATTAAACCATCTGACACATCAACTTTTTCACTTTAGGTGCTACTGGATCTCTTCTTAAAGTCCACCTTACATGAAACTAATCCTCTGGAGGCATTATCACAGCCTAGCAGTTATTAATTTTGACTTGGGGTGGAACAAATAGAAAAACTCAACTGAAATATTATTGAAATATTATGTTACTCAGGAGATTTCCCTGCATGGCAGCCAAGGCAACAATCATTAGAGAATCCTACCAGACTCGTGTAGCTTTGGTCCAGTACCATCCTCCTGTCAGGCCCTCACAGCATGCTTCTGGCCAGCTACACTGCAGCCGGGGAGCTGCAGGAAAACAACCATCTTGATTCCACCAAAGAGACAAAGAAGCAGAGTGCAAAGTGGGAGGATGGACATATTTAACCCTGCTAGTTCCTGTAGAGGCATCCTCAAACAAGGACAACACACATCACACATGAATCAAATGAATGATCAAATTCTTCTTCTTCTTGTGCTTCTGGAATTGACATTTGTATGGTTAGCACATTGCTACTTACTCACCCTTCTGGATCAAGTATTAAACCAGTAGTTTTCAGCTTGTATGCAAAATGTTTGTACAATATCTTTTCCAAACTGTCTGATCAATAGCAGAAATGCCATTCATTGTCTTTATCCCAGCAGAAAGTTGTGTGACTGTTCTGAAATGAGCTTTCATTTTAGGGTTCCCTCATATTTTTATGGACCAAATTTAAAAACTATTCCATAACTTTTCCCTATAAAATTTCCATGGTCATTTACCATGCATAACACGAACATTGCTCCATCTCAAAAATGCAGTACAACTTAAAAGTAGTAGTGGGACAAAGCATATGGAACCTTTTTTTTATTTATTTATTTTATGTGATAAAATAGAATTCGTAGATGTTTTTTTTGGGGGGGGGGTAAACCTCAAATTTACATGTGCATGTATTCCATTTAAATCCAGCAACTACTTCAAATTCATTTTTATTTTAAAATCTTTATGCTGAAAAATAAATAAAAAAAAACAAAATGAATGCTTTTGATCATACCTGGTACTGAAAGGGTTAATGCTATCTTTGTTGCACCCATCCATTGAACTTTTCTTTTTTTTCAATACTCACACTGGAACTTGTTGTTTTGACCACACCCATGATGGACTGTGAGAGCGGTGCAGCCTAAAGGGGAGACAAACAAAAGGGTATAAATTTGAACAGATATCACCATAAAACTTCCCCAGCTTATTACTTGTATTAAGATGAGTGTTTTTAATACTACAAGTTTTCTGAAATGTTATGTTTAAAATATGCAAATGAGGTTAAATATTAGTTAAATTTGCTCACATTTCCAGAGCAAAATTGAATCATTGGAAAAAGTCAGTGTTCCTTTCCGTGGACATATGAGAGTCAAAGGTTTTGCTAGGTATTTTCTGTTTTTATTCCTCTATGAATAAAAAAAAGAATACTGTCAACAGCCATTAAAAAATCAATTTTCGCCATGTTTTTAGGAATAACATGTAGTTTAAACCAGGCTATGAATGATATATGAATAAAGCCCTCAGTAAAGACCTTCAGAATATAGATAGGACTGGAATTGGAAAGTTTGGTGTGTGTAAGTGCAACTGAAGTGAATTTTGTGTCAGAATATGAGACGTTTTGAGAAAATGGCCTTTAAAGATATGTATTGTAAAAATCCATATATTTTAGACAAAAGATAAAACACTATATATAACAAATATTACCAAGAAGCTTCCCCAGTTAATTACTTAATTTAAGACAATTATTTTTTATTACAAGTTTACTGAAAATTCATGTTTAAATATCCACATGAGGCATTATCCTATTAAATATATACTAATTTGCAAAGATTCCAAAACAGAAATCTGAACACTGCCTTTAAAGATATGTATTGTAAAATTCCAGAGATAAGATGCTAGAATAAAAATTATACTACTATGAAGCTTCCCTAGTTGAATATTTTAAGACAGTTCCATTTTGTATGAAAAGTTTTCTGAAATGTCATGTTTGAATATGCAAATGAGGCATTATCTAATTCAATAAGCACTTTTTGCAAACACTTCCAGAACAGAAATCTGAACTAAATAAACACCGGAATGTCATTTTGGACACTTTCTGCCTTCTTGTCTGAAAAGACATGTTATGGAAGCAAAACAGCCCAAATCACAAAATAGACAAGTGAGTTTTCACATCACATAATGATAAAGACAAGCGTTCATTCTGACAAACACTACAATAGTATTATGGCATACTCAAAGCAAGAATTAAGTAAATACAGAATTTTCTATAGACATATATATTCAGGTAAAATTCTAATAATACAGGGGGATTTTGGTCACAAGAACCTAACATTCATCTGGGAGTCACAATTATGTCATGCTGTACACTGCTTACTGCCCGCAGGCTAAAAGGTGGCAAACTGGCTCATCAGGGGACTCTTTACTGTAAAGCAATATAGCTCTAATGGAGAGAAAGCCCTCACATCCAAACCTGACTGCGGATCACATAGCCATCTATATTTCAGGGCCACAAATATGAACAAACATGTAATATGTACACCCCCTTTGAGGAAATGTAGGTCAATGCCGGGGTCGTTAACCTAATCCATCTCTGTAATGTGGAGCGCCAAGGTCTCAAGGCGTTTGGACAGTAGGGATCAGGGGCAACTTTTGGACATGCTCCAGGTCAATAATAAAGCACTGACTCTTCACAGTAGGGGGCGCTCTTTTCTGCCTGAGTGGCTCAAGCAGAAAATCACAAAATATCACAGATGTGGGCCTTTTGTGGACTGGAGCTAATGTGGCATGCAAGAGGTGGAGCGAAACTCAGCAAGAGGAACAAAAGTCACTTTTAGTTGTTGAAGCTACATTAACTCATCACTGTTGTTAAGTGCATTCAGTACTTTGTAGTACATGGGGCGCCCGCTCTACCAGGTGAGCTAAAGGTAACCCCAAGCGACCGTATTGGACGAGTTGGGAATAAGACCCTGTTGACGGTGAAAGAACTAACAGGGCAAACGGTACACAACAAAGCAAACAAACAAACAAACAGAGAAGCTCGGATTACAATGTACACAGAGGGAGAATGACTTCATTCTCTGCTCAGGACGCTATCACTCCACTATAACTTTATATAGGAAACAGCAGTTTGCAGCCATATTAACCCTTTGAAACCTGTAACAACATCAATTTTCTTGTGCTGCATACAATGAGCAACTTGGTAAACTTATTTTCTTGTCTTGTATTTGAACTACATTTCAGGTAATGTTCTTAAAACTCGTAACTCATGTTTTCAATTTGCTTAAGTTTCAAAGGGTTAATGGTTTGAATGTAACATATAGCTCCTTTCACTATAATTATATATCCAACACTGCACACTGTAAAAGAAAAAGCACGTAATTAATCCAAATGGCAGCCCACAGCAAAATGAATGAAAATTAATGACCACAAATCCTACGCATGTGCTGCTTTGAGGTATGGCAATGAAAAATACATCACATTAATAAAAACTGATGCTATTTTTCCACAGTTGAGCAAACTGATTGAAAAAATAAAAAATATTAAAGAAAAAACTGTGTCTCCAGTTCCAAGTACTGATCTGGTACAAGTCATAACATATTCCAAACTCCATCGAGGGGATGGAGGTTGGAATATGTTATGTCCATCTGGATCCTCTCATCTCCTCTCTGCTCATTGATAATCTGTATGACTGATCCAGTGGGTCCCACCTCCTGCTATTAATGTCAAGGGTAAGCGCCCTTGACTTCCACGCCTTCCTCTGCACACTTACTGGCAACCTGCGAGGCTGACAGGCCAGCATTTTATCAGACACGGGCATTCTGTCTCTCCAATAGATTGGAGCAAAGGGGCTAAGATGTCAATACTGGTTCCTCTGAGACATTAGCGCTCCCTGTACTGGTGCCTCTTGTGTGACAATGGTCTCAGTGTTGCATGGAGGTGATTATCAATGCTCCCTGCTGGGACTGGACAAAAATATGTGGAAATGAGCTTCCCGCGAGGCGGCAAAAGAGGGTAATAAGCAAACTGCAGTAAAATATCTCTTTGAACGCCTTTTTTCTCTTTTAGTCCAAAGATTACTGTGATCAGACGGAAGTGTAGAGGCAGGGGTTCTCTTAGGGGACAAACTACAGCTTTGCTCGATTATTTCTTCGCATTACAACTTTTCTTTGGCTCTATTTTACTTATATTAAAATGAAAAGACCGAGCAACCCTGTTCAAGAACTCACATGCTGCACTCCTGACACAAGTACATTTCATTTAATACAATATAAACCAACTAAATATAGATAGAAATCTGAGTTTTTGTACCTAAATAAGGTTCCAATTCTGCTAAATACCTGTTGGCAGTGCTAAAACACACACTCTATGTAGGTGTGGAAACTGAACTTGTATCTAACTACACAGTGTAATGTCTGGGGAGCAGCCTTTGATGTTACGTTCCAGTGAAATCGCTTCTTAGGAATCCCTTAGCGAGAGCGCATGATGCAAAAACACAAATGTTGACTGAACTGTCATCAGTTATTAGAGAAAGATAAGAATTTAAGGTCAAATGTTGGACTACATACTGAAGTTGGAAACTACTGTAGTTAAGTCTGTCGTGCGCTTTGAAAAATAAAACACACACAGACAGGTCACAGCAGACAACATGAAAATAGTAACACTAACACACATCACTGTAGTTTAGGAGCCTGCTATGCTACTTAACAATGCAGGAAATTAATGAATTAATAAAAGCTGAACATAAGCGATGCAACTAAAAACAAGACCAGTACAAAGTGGGATAAATTGTGGCCTATACATACTTTTGTCAGTAAGTCACTTCTCAAAATCTATTCATATACAAAGGCATTCTCTCAGCTTTTATCTAATTGATTGTTTTATGTAATTTTGTTTTATTTATTTGACTCTTCCTTGTGTGTAGCTCTTTTTGTCCTATGTTATGTAACTTAGAAACTGTTTTTAACTTTTTTTTTCTTTCTATTGTTTTTGTAAAGCTCTTTGTAACTTAGTTTCAAGGGTGCTACATAAATTAAGTTTATTATTATCATTATTAGATATAAAACTAACAAAAAAGAACACAGCAAAATACAAAATACTTTCTAAATCTTTCTCTGGAACTACAGCTAACATACGTTTGCGTGAGAGGAAATACCTCTCTATACCTGGCATCGCCATTAAAAAAGAGAAACTGAAAGACCTAGGTGCTAGTTAGCCAGCTAGATCAACAACACAACATGATGTTGAAAGAACAAAAGACATTTACCAAACGCTAGTGAATAATAACACAACACTATTACAGCCTGTTTCTGCTGAAGAGCTCAATGGCTATAAATAAAAATCTCCCTAATATAACAAGCCTGTTTCGATCTCACAGCCTCTTAGCTTTGGTCATTTGTTTGCTTTTTGTACTTCTGTTTCTCATCCACTGACCTGAACTGTGAGTGATTTCACTGTGTCTGATGCCATTTCAACATTTTGAATTGGCTGAAAAAAAGTCAACATGGGCCAACAAAGGCCAATGGTGCAGGACACACTGCAAAAACTATGGCAACGGATGCTCACCAATGGCCTGACATAGACCAACGGCTGACCATCAGAGTTTGGTGTGTCAAGGCCCTTAAGGGCTAAAGTTATTAAAATAAAATAAATACTGACAGGGTGATGTAAGTCCTGTTTGATACAAAGCAGCAGATATACATATATAGTATATTAAGATATACTAACTTAATTATCAAGTTAATTATACATTAACATATCAACTGAAAGTGAAATAGTTAAACTAAGCAATCATCACTCAAAGTAACTCAATTCCAGTTACTTCTAACGTTAGATTCATATTTCCTTCAGGGAATACAAGCTATGAGGTGGAGGATCATCCTCCACCCTGCTAGTGAAAGAAAGTTTACCAAAAAAAAAAAAAAAAAAAAAAAAAAAACAGAAGTAAAACTAGCTGAAATGGGGCTTTAATACAGACTTACAGTTTTGTACTTCAACCGTCAGCCCTTCTTGGATACAAAAATGTTTCACTCAAAGTAACTTAGTGCATATTTTTTGATACTTGTTAACACTAAAGGTGTGAAGCATAAACAAAGAACAAACAGGAACAACATCAAATCTCAAACCCAGAACAACTCGATCACTTAATGCCTCTTGCTCTTATGATGCTAATGTCTTGCTGTCACATCACCTGCTTTAAACCAGAATAAAAAGCTTTCAGGGGGCTGAGATCACTACCCTCTTTTTGTATATTTCCCAATGGAATTAGAGGCTGATGCTGGTGCATGATGTCACTGATTGTAGACCATCCAATACAGGTCCTGCTGGGAAGCTCGAGCTCCCACTGTGACTGTTAGGGCTATGTAATGCAAGACTGTGTGATGTCATTTTAAGAGCACAGGGACCAATAGAGCCGAAAACAACAGTGCGACATGGCAGCAGATAATACAGGCAGACAAATTAATATTGGATGTGTGATATGGGACAAATAGGCTTTATTGGAAATTAATTATTTTGTGTATTTAATTGTTTTACATGCCACTGTGCCAAAATGTATGCTGTAAGCAGTGCAATGTTTTTTATTTTGCTAGTAATATATATATATATATATATATATATATATATATATATATATATATTATTTGTTTTAATTTAACCAAATTAAAGGGATGGCTTACCCAAAAATTCAAAATACATATTTTACCTCTTACCTGTCATGCTATTTATCAGTCTAGATTTTTCTGGTGTGAGTTGCCGAGTGTTGGAGATATCGGCCATGGATATGTCTGCCATCTCTTAAATGTAATGGAACTAGCTGAAAGCATTAAAAAATACACAATTTGAATCATCATGCAGCTATCTTTAGTTTTAGCCCTCAGCAAACCTGAATAGGGAAAAATGATTTAAATATACAGCTCTCCTATACATTAGAAATGTTTCAAACCAAATGGATCAATCCCTATAGGGAAAACGGTCATTTCGAAGGGCATTTGACGCTTAAAAATATATATCCACTGATTTACAAATGTCTCTTTCACAATCATCTACGGGTAAAACTCAGAACAAGGTCTGCAGAGTATCTTGAGTTACCGGGTCATGATTTCTGGAGTGCCATCTTGTTCCATTAAATTTAAGAGAAGGTAGACATCTCTACCAACGATATTTCCAACACTTGCCAACATACAGTAAAATAGTCTAGACTGATAAATAGTGCTACAGGTAAGAGGAAAAATATGTATTTTTGATTTTGTGGTGAACTGTACCTTTAAGTTATTTTATTCAAGCCTTGGAGACACCCTAGAAAAAACTAGACAAAGTAATTTCTGCGTTATAATAGATGTCCTTAGATCAAATATTGAAGGTCAAGAAGACTTGAAGTATTACCGCTTTTTAAGCCTTTTATCAAACATTTTGATTGACAACCAAGAACAGCTGAGGGCACTCTGTGATGGTCGGATGAATAAAAATGAACAGAGATGAGAGCAGCTGTGAATTTCATCTTTTGCAACAATTACTGCAAATCTATGCATGCAGTCAAATGAATTATTCTGACGAAAGACACAGAAACTTTATTGGAATTCATTTTTTTCCAACTACCTTTCAGACAAACCAAATCAACTGCAGTCACTTTGTCTACTGAACATAAAAGGCACTTTTATTGAAAAGCTGCTCCAGCGTGATAAAAAAAAAAAAAAAAAAGAAAAGCCCTTAAAGCAACAAAAACCAAATAAAACCTGAAAACATTTTCTTTCATCTCGACCCTTGGGGAAATACTGCTTGCGGTAGAACAGAGCGAGGTTTCGGATCTCTGAGAAAATAGGGCATGAAATCTCAATTAGATGTGTCAAGATCCTGGGAAATTTCAATGCTTTTTTACACACACTTGTCTGTGGGAGACACTGAGGAGCGCTTGACCACCCTCATTCTCCCCCTGAAATAGCCTGGTCCTAAATAGTCTGATTGGAGAGCAGGATGGACAGCGTGGGCCTATCTCTTTGGGGGCGCGGGGGAGGCGAGGGGAGGGAGGGGGGAGCAGGTGCAGGGGAGACAACGATCGATTTGGATGTCCACAGATAAAATAAGAAATCAAGGGGTTTTTTGTGGCACCACTCCTTGGCAAGCCTTCACAGAGTCCAGGAGATTAGAAAGTGAAGTTCCCAGAAAACAGACAAAGGGCATCATTAAACAGCGGCTCTAGACTGCTCACACTTTGTCTCTTAAGTGCAATTTGATCTTTGGCTCCCTTTTAAATCCAAATGTCTGAGAAGAAGGGGGAGTTTCTGAGCTCCTGTCTGATTGAAAGCCAATTGTCTCTGACTTCAGCCTCTGGCACAAGTCTTTACACAAGAAATGCACCGACTTTGGAGAAAATAAGCTCTTTGATTAGCAGCAGCTTCTTCTCCGTTGACTGCAGAATTTATTCAGTTTTCTGTAGTGCGTGCTCATTAAACCAGTAACGCTTTAGCACATTGTGTCTTAATTGAAAACACAGGCTTGTGTTGCTTCATCGAGAGCATCACAGAGCGCTCAACACTGAAGACACGGGGGTCAAGCTGTGACCAGCGGAAAGTTAGTCACAAGCTAATTTATTTCAGATTAATACATTTCTCTCAGCTCATGAAATGACTCTTCTTCAGTTATGCACAATCCTTTAACCCATTGAAACCTGAGCAAATTGGCCTGATTTCTTTTAAAAACATGGGGAGAGGGCAACGAGCAACTTAACAAGCAAAAAAAAAAATTAGTTAAAAAGTTACAAGAAAATGACCTTAAAATAAGAACAAAACAAAAGTAAACAAACAATAAACCAACAAGAAAATGGCCTTATGAAAGTGACAAAAAATATAGATTTTTCTGCAACATAATTTTAAATCCACACTTATACACTGTAAAATCAGTTAATCTTACTTAAAATAATCTTGGAACTAAATATAACTACTAATCTTAATTTATGTATACCTAATATCTAATTGATAAGTATACTCAAACTTTAGCTGGGTTTTCTTAATTTTGTGAAGTTGTTGCAACTTAAAACTTGCAAGTGAAATTACTTTGCTCTTTTGTAAGTGTTAGCAACTTCAGTAAAACAAATTAGTAAGTTACAAATATGATTGAGTAGCTTGCAACCAGATATAAAGCACAGTAAACATGGTTTACTGAAGTTTGTAAAACTTAAATGGATTCATTTTCTTCAACATGACATTTTTAAGTTGCAACAACTGCACAAATTTAGTAAATCTGGCTAAATTTCATGTAAACTTCACAATTCCATATAAAGTAAACATAAAGTATGATTAATAGTTATATTTACCTACATTAATCAAGGCAATTGGTTTCCTAGATTAAAAAAAATCAATTTGTTGTATTTTAGAGCATATAATTATAAGAATTATAAATATAGTTTTCTTGACATTTTTCCTTTATATTTTGATAATATCTAATAATCCCCCTAGCTAAAATTTCCTTGTCACCTTTTATCATTTTTTTTTCACAGTTTGCAGGGCATTTCTTGCCAAGTTGCACATAATGTTATTTTTCCTTTGTTTTTTAAAAAAGAAACCAAACAAATGTTCATGTTCAAGAGGTTTAAATGCCATTAAAAGGCACTGGAACGCAGCACAAGCCACTGATGTTTATCCAGGTGTTTAAGGGTTAAAAGGCTATTTATTTGCAGCTGCCTGCCTGGCAACAACACAGGTCCATTTACAACCCGTGCTTTTAAAAACTCATGCTTAGCTGCCACATACTGCCCAGGTGCAGGCCGTCCTCATGTCATTTCACCCACGAATCAATCACAGTGTAAAAATCAATCCAGGAAACTCAGTGACACGTCAGAGCGCAGAGGGTGTTTCACTTTCATTTTATGAGGGCTTAAAAACATGAAAGGCCTATTGTAGTGCAGACACATGCATGATTAGTTGTGGTTATTGTCAGACAAAATCTATTCTTCCTTTGCCTGCTATTGTTGTTATGCTTTGGTCATTGCCATGTGAAAGCTTTAGACTGCCGCTCCCAAAATGTCAGCTTTTCAAAAACGAACAAAAAACAACATTTTGTGTTTCTAAAGTAAAAGCCAAAAATATAGCCACATAGTCCAGAGAGTCCAGAGGTGCAAATTAAATAAGTAAATATTCTCAGGTACTATAGTTAAGTACAAAAAGATGAGGTACTTTTGATTTAGCTGAGTGTTTTCATGCTACTTTATACTTTTACTGCACTGTATATATCTGCGAGATGCAGTAACTAGCTACTGTACAAATTAAGATACAATGAGCTTAAAGCCATTTGATGCAATATATAAAATTAGACCCAAAACAATAAAATGATAAATATGTTTGAAAAAAGGAAAGAAAATAAAGGAAGCTATGAGAAATGATAAAGTTGAATTTTTCAAGTAATAATGCCAAAGATTTCATGCTTATCCAGCCTCTGGCATCAAAGAACCTGCTGCTTTTATATATTTTAAGTGACAGCACCTAATACCTTGGGGGTTAAACTATTAATTTTGATGCATGTGTCTTAGTTTCAAACTTTCTTACGTTCAAAACATGTGCCACCACAAAAAAGATTTTTTTGTGCTATTTAGAGTGCAGTTATGCATTGCACCGCACTGGTGTTACTGAAACTGCAAAACGCCAACTGGAGTGAAAGTGAAACTTATTTGTTTGTTGTGATGGGTCTAAAAGTTTGCATTCACTTACCCTAAACTCTACTTCTCCTCTCATCCATCGATCTCATCAGCTCTGACCGATCAACTCATCAACTGTCCATGCTCCATCTGACGCTCCGATCCAGATTCTGATTCTGTGGGAAACATTGATATGAGTTTTTCGTCAGAAGGAGGAGAGGATGGTGGATAATGTGACACCTAGGTGAGATGGCAGCAGGCAGCAGACAGCAGTAAACCACTGTTGAAGTATTTTTTAAAGACAAGTCAGGACTTTTTTTTTTTGCTATGTGTGTAGTGACAAATGTGGGTATTTTTTAACAAGAGTTTAGGAAATGTCCAGCTTTATTTGTAGTCAGCCAACCACTTTTTAACCAGTATTGTCACACATCAAATTGAAAATAAATATGTGAAAAAAAGTAAAATTTAATATATCCACTACATATGAAATGTACAAATGTAGCTCGCCATTGGTTTGCAGAAATATACAACTCCAACATGTATTTTGGCAACAGGGGTTAAGTTTTTACATTCACATCCTGGCTATCATGTGACATAGGTGAACACTGGCCCTAGTGGCAACTAACTAAAAACATGCAAAACTCAGAAGTTATTCGTCTCAGACAAATAATAAAGTGGTCATATCTTTGAAATCTAAAAGGCCTTTTGCTATAACTCAAGGTGCCCCAGACCTTGTATTTCAAAAGTGCAATACTTGCAATTTATTATGCATTAATGAATCAAGAGTTAGCCAGAACTTTGCTGGACTGAACATGAAGAGCCAATGTTTTTCTCAAATTAAAGAAGGGATTTCATTAGGAGGTGAGGAGCGAGGGATAAATGTTATACAGTCAAACAAACAAGTGATGGGATGATTAATTATTCAGCCATGGCAGTTTGCTGAGATAATGGCTTCTCCGCCCTAATGAATTTAACTGAAGAGAAACACGTTGGATCCTATTTTGGTTCACCATCTGAGGTATGATTCAGCTCTGCAGTGTCACATTAGAGCATCACTACAGTTAATTGCTTTCACCCAAAGAAATATTTGTACAAATTAGACAGCCCAGCTTTACTGGGAAGATGAATTGAGCATGTAGCTCATTCATTATTGCAAAGTGATTTATTGTGATGTGATTGGAAATGCATCCATAGAGGACAAAGAGGACTTGCTCACTCATTTAGAACTACTTTCAAAGCCTTGAAGAAAGAAGCCTACAGTATATGTTTACATTTCTTCATTCACAGTCACCATAGAGTAGAAAGTAAAAGAGATCTATTACAATAGATATTGTATTGAAAGCAGACAAAGGGAAAGCTTTGCTCACTATGTATCCACTCTCATTTCAGTTCCAGTTTTTACTTAGTAATAAAACACAAACAACTTCACTTTGCTGCCAAAAAAACTTTTACATCCAAAATCTGTATGGGTCCAAATTTAACACACTATCAAGATTTCATTACAAATGTATCTTTTCTTTGAAGCTATTATTTGAAAAAACGTTCAACATATGCTATGACCGAAGAGTGACTGCACATCAAGTGAATGTAAACAGACACATATTTTGAGGTGCTCAACTTGAATCAATTTTTTTCTCTCAGCTCAAGGCTGTACTAAAGAGTACAGAGACAAGATGATAAGGTAAAGTAGGTAAAGTAAGCCTGGAAATATTTTTTTGGTACAGTTTTAGTGGCAAAATTGGAGAATTTTTAAACAAAAAGCTGTTTCAAAAATAGCAAATGTATGTGTTCTGACCTGCTTCAACCATGTAACCATCAAAAAGACAAGACAAACCACACTGTACTAAGGTAGAGAGATGCTTTGAGCTAAATGCCAACAGTAAGCTGCCATATTCACAAGCACAACAACAATGCTAACTTGCCAATGTTTAACAGGAATAATGTTGTACCTTTGTCACCAATTTTTTTTAGATTTTTAGACTATAGATATAAGGAATACAGTGTAAAGGCTGGTACTGGCCTCCTATCTCAGATAATCACTGTCACTTTGCGAAAGGAGTCTCACAAAGAACATCAACACTACCAAATTTTATCAAGTGGGGAACAAAGAAGTCTGTATAAAATATATGTATTTTATGAAAAAAAAAAGAAAAAAAGGCAATCATGTTGTGGCGCTAGAAGAAAAGGTCAGGTGATTATTATAATTATAGGGGTACATCCCATTGGGTCAATAAATGCCTGAAAAAAATCAAAATATACATCAATCAGTACATATGCAGAGATATTTTTGGTAAAATCAAAGTGGTGGACCAACAGACTGACACTGGCATCCCTAGAGCCATGCTGCTGTGCAATGCATAAAATGTACGACAAAGTTTCAGGGATCTGTCATACAGTACATGTTTGTGAGGAGCTCGGTGAGTCAGAAATCTTTAGGAGTCTGTCAGAACGTGAAGGAAGAAGACAAAAATCCATTTCGATTACAGTCTCAAAATGGAACATCCAGGCGAGAGGATAATCTCAAGCACCTTTTCCAGGGCTGCAGACACTGATCATATGGGCCTGCGTGTGATTACAGCAAGCTCAATTAACGTCGACCCAGGGGACAGTTCAATCACAGAGACAAACATTCCCCCAGCATAGCTTACGTGACCTGCAACCAATGGTCCATCTTAGCTCCATTGATTGAGTTCAACAGGTTTGGGATGGTGAGCCTGGCAGACATTCACTTGAAACTTACAGGTAAGTCAGAGCCTGGAGAGAAAGTGGGAGGCATTTTTGTGGAGGAGTTGTTGTCTACGAAAATTTATATTGAGGCAGTGAAAAAAAGGAGAGAAAGAAAGGATGACAGAAACAAAAAAAAAAGACATTTGTGTGAGACTTAACCACCCAGCCAGCCTCAGTCATGTTGAGCCCAGTGCCAAGGCCTCCGAATACAAGCTTTTGCTCTGATTTTACACTCGGAGCAGCTGTGTATTTGCAATTTTCCATCAACACAGCCTCATGTATGCTCTCATATCTATCCTCCATTCTCATGCAAAGTTAAATATACCTGCACTTGCAGTGAAAAAAAAAAAGAGGCATGAATAGTCTACAGAGACTGGCATCGCAAATCCGTTTGATACAAGTCTTTTTGGCAGATCACACATAGGTCTCGTGCATTACTGCCTTTCCATTTCAAAGCGCAACAATCTGGGATTTTTACAGCGA
The DNA here is from genome assembly GCF_008729295.1 of Plectropomus leopardus. NCBI lineage: Eukaryota > Metazoa > Chordata > Actinopteri > Perciformes > Serranidae > Plectropomus > Plectropomus leopardus. The sequence continues at coordinate 11,752,405 of NC_056485.1, read as the reverse complement.
AGATATCTCATTTAAAATGGAACCATAATTGAATCTGAGATCACGCGCTCCCAGATATGGTGCCTGTTCCCTTGACACAGGCATATCAGAAGCATCCTACGTTTCAAAGTGGCTTTCATGCGATTTCATGAGAATATGGCTAATACGGTGTGCTTAGGCAGATCACAATGGGCATAATCCCGTGTTTGGAAGACTACCTCCCAGTGGCACACAAATAATAAAGACGCCTCTGTCTCCAACAGATGAAATGCTTCAGTCGCTCTGATTTGTTGTGACTGAGACTCAGATTGAACAGTAAAAATGTGACAACCACAAAAAGACGATTGTCTTCCTTCTTTGCCGCTGCGACTGTATGTGCATCATTCGTGGGCAGCAGGAGACAACATAAACTAAAGCTATAGAGGATGCCGACTCTCATCCTGAAATAGACATGTTACAGACAGTATCTTGACTTACAGTCTCAGGACCCGTCCGTTACTGGTCTGATGATGATAAAGCCTCTGGGGACAGCAGCCAATATTTGAGGGCCTCTGGTGTAGTCAGCGGATATTCGGGCCGAGACGAGCTCTTCCATGTGCCAGTTATTTCGGCTAATCTGTATAAACAGATATCTGCATATGAATGCAGGTTAAAATATCTTAAAATGCTAAATTATTGTCAAACAATAGCAAATGGATACGAGATTGTAATGCATTCCACCTCTTTTGCTCTCAACATGAACTGTTTACCTGTAGCTCACACTACAAACTGAGGACTGATTGATCTGATTGTTTGTCTTGCTAATTAATGGCCTGGCGGATTATTGGCCACAACACTCAACTTTTTTATCTGAATCAAAATTGTTTAATCCAATAGACAACATATAAAATAGCTAAAAAAAACATGCTTCTTTTGCTCTGATGTGGCCATCTGCCTCTGTCTCCACCTCATTGCCTCACTCAATGTCCTGCCCACAGCAATACCTGATCAATTACATGTCATGAGTAATAGCCTATTAACACAGAAAGTTGCCGCGCCTTGCCAAAGACCAGACAAACACAGACTGGAGCAGCTGCGATCAGCTAGTGAAGTTCTGTGTTGAACGTAAGAAAGCAGATATTACTGAAGTTGTTCAACATGACATTCCAATACCATAAAGTTGCAAAAACACCCAATGTTTCCACTCGCAATGTTCACTGAATCTAACAATAGTTTTTTTGGATGAAATTTTAGTTGTTTTAATACAAAAAATGCAAGGAGAGGAAGAGAAAGTAAGACAACGCCTGGATGCAGGGGATAGATGTGACGAGTTTCTCATAGTTTTTAAACTATATACACAAATGTTTTTTCTTACACAGGAAGAGGGTGGAGGGTGGCAAGTTATTTTTTTAGAGATAATGTTGAAAGATTCTCTTTTGCACCATTTAGTTAAACATAGAATGCTTAAAGGTGGTACAGTTTTGTTGGGGTTATGGTGTTTGTGCTATTTTAAATTTCAACACAAATCAGTATTGGAAATGGCCTCAAAAAGAAATAAGTCAGTCCTTCAAAACAAATGAACTACAAACGGAAACCAGAGCACCTCCGATACCAAAATCTTGTCAAGCTGCCCACATATTCTGTACACATATGCAGATATCTTTTTATAGATCACTTGGTTTAAAAATCAGGAAGATTCCTTTAATATGAAAAAGGTAACAGAGGCTACACTTTATCTTTCTGTGCCTTGCAATTTTTTTTTTCTTTTCTTTTTTTTACATAATATAGTATTTTATCCTTTGTTGCCATTGGTAACGTCTTTGGTACAACCACTTGCTGCCCAGTTAAGTGAATCTTAATTCACAACGCTTATATTTTAAGCTATGCCTCACAAAATGTATTTCAGAGCTGGCTGGCACATTGCTTGTGCTTTTTACAGCCTCTGCCCTCCTGGGAAGAGAAGACAGGCATTTTTGAGCAAATCAAAATCAATAGCTATCTAAAGGGAGCAAATCTCACAGCATTAATCTTCTGGATCCGCCAGTGATTCGCACTGTAATTAATCAATGCTTTAAACTGGAGAAATTTGGCAATTAATCTTTAATTCTCTAATGGTACGTACACACACAGAGGCAAAAAGCAGCTAGCGCTGAAGCTAGGTTACACCAGCTCCGAGCGAATTCAATACCAGTCTAATGAGGTCTTTTATGAGTCAGATGTGGTCTTTTTGAAGCAGCCAAGTGTGCAGGAAGAGGGCCCATGAAGTGGAGGGTAAAAGTCATTATGCTCAACATTTTGCAAAATGTACAATTGAAGGGAAGATGACTTCAATAAGAACGGCTCAGCTGGTCCCCATGGAGATTATTTGTCCCTAAAAAAAAAGCATCCAAGCTTAAAGATCACCATATTTCCCATGGCATTGGATGAACTTTAGATGAACTTAAACTTTTTTGCTGATTTGGTGATTGTTTCGGTAAATGAATGATTATAGTGTAGGGCAAAAGAAGCCTTGGAGGCCTCTCCACACCCGATCAGACATGCAGTTCACTCTGCATTTGTGTAAGCTTTATCAAACAGGTGAATCCACCATGGCACCTACTCAGCGAGAGCCTGAACAAAAACACTACAGAAGAGAAATCAGTCAAGCCTGTCGCATTGACCTACTTGACAGTGGCGGGTGAGCTGAACAGTGAGAGCTGGAGAAGTCTTTTTTCGTTCCTACTGTCTCCCTTTTCTCTTTTCTACTTTTCTCCATGTTGTGTTTTGTAGCGTTTTGTAATTTAAAACATGCATCGAGGCAACAGAGAAGCTCAGGATAAATAAATCTAGTACCATAAAAGACAAAATGACATTTCGCTTTGAATACAAATCAATTTCATGAGTCTAATTAAATATCAGTTCTTATTTTGGGCATTCAGGAATCAAATTAGAAGCCTTAAGGTTGAAAGAAAACTATTTGAGACAATATCTCCGAAAGAAAAAGTCGACAAGGGCACCACTGAAAGCAAGTTGGTAAACACGATGCTTCGCAGTCGTGCCACCTTTAACACCTCCACCATCTTATTTTGAATTCTTACAGTGAATACATAACTTGTGGTGATTATACTGTATATTAAAGACATTTAAAGCTGAGCTGGTAAAGTGCCACAGTTCAAATAAAAATATAAACTGACATGACCTCAAGTAGATCTACATTAATACTGGAAATATCCAGACAGAAATAATTGCACATAAGCTCTTGCTGTCACTCACAATATGGCTGCCATGGTAACGGCTGGTAAGGCTAAAAAAACCCTAATAACATTTCAGCTTAACACATGAAAAAAAAAGTTTTTCCCTGGCTATACCTGGATGACTTAAAGTGGTATATATGTGTGACACGGTTTGCAGAGTGATTTCTCGGCCTCAGTGATGTGTGAGTGAATAAGTGTCGAAGCAGAGGAAGGTGGGAGTTGAAACCTACAGTTTGTGTGCGTTTCATCCTACTTTAGGACTTCTCACTGTTGCGGTGACATTTCTGAATTTCACACGAGTGAGATCCAACAGATACATTTTGCAAAGTTGTGTTTGCAGCTAATTTGCAACATGGTTTTATTTCAATCTGTATCAACAATATAACTAGAATGCATTTGCCTGCAAGTACACTTAAAGAAAAAGCTGTTTTGGGGAAAAGAATGAGATGAGAGGATCCAGATCAGTCATGTGTGCATCATACAGATCTGTGATCAGAACATGTCCAGAATAGCTTGTCATTCAGACTTGCAGAAGGAAAATCAGCTAACCTGGTGTTGTCCAAAGTCTAAAAAGAACTGGGGAAAAGGCCATCAAAAGCCCCAAAGCACACTGATTAAAACATCATAACGTGTTGGTTTAATCTGTACACAAAGACATATCATGACAATTTGTGTATGTGTCTAGCATGGTCTCACTCCCACGTCATTGAATATTATACAACAAATAGTTCCGACCAAGCAATGTGATTGGTCCACAAGACATTTACAATGTTCTCAAATTTGTATGACAGCACACCTTACTGATTCATCTGAAATGAATCAGTAAGTAAGTAATCATCTGATTATTTTTCCATTTCCGGCAGGGGACAAGGAACACTTTGGAACAACAACATCAATATCACTACATCGAAAAGAGAAAACTCCACAAGAGAAAACACAGCTGACCAAATGAAAAAGTGACATTTTTAGAGCTAACCGCATCACTGTCTTGCTCATATGACGTTAAAGCACACCCTCTCGTGTAATATTTGGCACTCAGAACACCTGATATAGTATAAAGAGTGAGAAAGTCTCCATAGGAGAGCAGTTGGGTGGATGGATGGGATAAATAAACACAGGACTTTCATCTGAGAGACCACTGTTCATTTAACATATAACATATCTATTTAAAGGTGACAGGTGAACACAGTGCGGTTGCTTGGTTTGGCAGCATTTTGCCATTGCGAAGTCTAAGACCAAAACCTGTGTTCACCTAACTGCAGTAAAGATGCCAGGTGGACAACTAGTAAAAGCTTCAACACACAAACCAGGATGCCTTTGTTAATGCATTCGGCTATTATACTTACAGAAGTATTTCACTGCTATAAAGATGGTCTTTTCTTAAAACTGGGCTGTCTATGCAGTAAATACTAGAAATTAGTGCTACATGACCAGAAAAAAAAAGAGAAAAATGGCTGTGGCATTTGCTTTTTCTCAGGAGTTAGAAAACCTACAACTACCAGAATGCACTGTGCTGCACTGAACCAATAAACACTCTGGGAGGAAGTGTTCTGTAATCTCATCAGTGTGACACAAAAGTGGCCAGCTGATAATTGTCGCTCTTTTTCTGCAGCATTGCAATAAACACCGAACACTATAAACCTTTAAAAAAAAAAAGAAAAAAAAGGAAAGGCATACTCATGTACTGCAGAAGTGGTATACACAGAGGGAGAATATCACCTACTTTTAACATGTTTTTACCAGATTTAAAAGCCATGCACAGACATGCAAATTTTGAAGTGGTAAGAGGCGCAAAAAAAAAAAAAAAAAAAAAAAAAAAAAGTGTCTGTTGACTTGTTCATGGGCGATGGAAATGTCTCAGGGAAGAAGAGATCAGTTGTATTTGTTAGGCATACTTTTAAACTTTGGATAGAGACAGGCTAGTCCCCTACTGCTCTCTGTCTGTGTTAGGCAAGAAGTCCCAGCTACAGCTCTGTACTTAATGCACTGACATGAAACACAACATAAATCTTCTCAACTTGGAAGGAAAGCAAATAAGTGTAGTTTCCAAAATGCTGAACTACTTCTTTCACAGAAATCAACACAACATAAAGAATCCCTCATAGACTGAATAAAAACTAAAAGAATATTCTGGCCTTCCACACACCATGTGGAGAGGAAGCCAATCCTCACATTGTTCACTACAAACTCTACATTTCACTCGTTTTATTCTCTGTCATGGCAGCTACTCCCGACACGGGGGAACAGTTTAGAATCAAACTGCCAGGAGTCGACAGCTCTGGTGTTTAGGGAGAGAGAAAGAGAGAGAGAGAGAGGAAACGAGAGAGAGAGCTATGGAGGAAGAAATGTAGAGGCACAACAGGTAGCTCTGTCAAACTCCAGGGGTCTGCCTTGCTGATCCCTGCCTCTCATTAGAACAGAAGGATGACACACAGGCGGCGTAGGAAGAGGGGAGGATTCTGGGAATGAGGCAGAGGGGGAGGAAAGAAACAAGAGAGGGAGAGGAAGGGCAAAGTGGGCTCCTAAAAGCCCCCTTCCGCTGACAGGTTTGGTGTAGCTGAGATATGTTTCAGGGAATGGTGCTGGTAAAACAAAGCTTCATGAGAGGAAGGTCGGGTGGGTGAAAGACAAGTAATTGGAAGCTGTGGCATGACAGGCTGCTGGGTGAATCCCCCTGACCCACTGACTCACTAGCAGGGCTGTTTCTGGAGGTAAGTGGAACTGCAGTGTGAGCTCGGGGAGACGCCGCCCCCACAGTTTGAAAACAAAAAGTCTCTGTGGGTGTGAAGAGAATGAATACACAAGAATCCTCCCCCTCCAAATATGTATAGAGCCACCACAAACATACACACCATCCCGGCGAAGGTGGGAGTTTGCGAGTCTCACCTTACAAAACTCCACATTTGACAGTTTTCCTGGGGGGTTCTGCTAAGAGGCAGCGCAGCCAGAATCTGTATGCGTGGTGAAATACCGAAAACCAGCGGCTGGCACGGAGGCACTGTCATCAAATGCAGAGACGGTTTGAGAGGCTGTCAAACACCAGGTACTGTACCAGAGTCCTGCTGTCTGTAACGACAGAATTTCATGCTCCAGCGAACATGCAAGGACCACCGTGTCACAGCGTAGACACAGAGAAACCGTGAAGTGCGAAAAAAAAGAAAAAAGAATTTGACACATACAGAGAGAAACAAAATGGCCTCCTGTCAAAACAGGTCAGCGGGAAGAGCTCGACCACAAGCCCCAAACTCAAAAGAAAACTAATCTGAGGGGAACATTTTAAAAAATAAGGCAGATTCACAACCTAATATCAGCCGTGTGGACAGGGTGAGTCATGCAGGGCTGGGCAATATGGCTAAAAATATTATCACAATATATGTTTTCTTATTGGTTGATATAAACAATCTAACAAAATCATTATTTCTTTCAAGTTTAGAGGCTGACATGACATAAATTGTTATTCATTGTCAGAACATGACAACATTTGCCAAAAGCAGATGTGAGATGGATTCAAAAAAACTAATATAAAGAAAATAATAAAAAAAAAAACAGAACAGATCCATCAAACATGTTTTTATCGCACTATCAAGGAACAAATATATTGAGATAATTATCATTATCATGCTATCTCTCAGCTCTAGAGTCACGGCTGTGGGTTTTTACCAGGAAGGTGTTTTTTCACACAGTTCCCTGACCTGATAAAACCTGAAGATAATACACATGCATAAAGACTTTTGGCACAGCTTGTATGTGCTTGGTTTCAGAGCTGGCATACAAGCTGTGCCAAAAGGCTTTATGCATGTGTATTATCTTCAGGTTTTATCACAAACAAAAAAAACAGCCCTAAATTATTGAATGTCTGACCAACCAAAAATAAAGGGACAAAAAACTAAATGCTGTGTCTAGACACAACATTGTATTACCAACGCTTGACTTGTTGACACACCAGCACTCAAGTATTTACATAATTAGTTCAGCTAGATGAACACTGATTAAAGTGGCTGGTTCCAATTTCCTGTATGTTTAAGTAAGCTTTTGGAAACATGGAAAAAATCAAGTTTCCACATTTTCTTATAACTACTAAGTGGGAAAAACTGACAAAGAGACTGGTGGTAGTTACTATTGTTGATTTTGGTGTTTTTGTTCAGGTTTTCAAATGATAGTTCTTTACTTTTCTGTATTATTTTTTAATTTTACTTTTTTGAATTGTTGTAAGCACCAAGTAGAGCTGCGCTTATAAGTATTCTCCCTTCTCTATTTCGCTCTACCTTTGCTCAAATAATGCATAAAATCTAACTCTACTGTGAATTTAACCCCTTTAACAGCCACCTATTTTGATTGAACATACTTTTTAACACCCTTACAACCTTGAAATGAAGTTTTGTCAAAGTTATTTTCCTGTTAAATGGATAGAACATTTTTATCTAATCCTATTTGATTTGAGTGGGTATGTTTGCTTAAAGATGCTCAACACTTTCTCTTGCAGTTGCGCTTCACACTGCCTCTTTTACTAATCACCATGGACTCTGAACATATGATGAGACATACTGGTTTTGAAGTGCCCGTGGGAAGAATGAACATATAAGAGTCTGTCTGTTCCTCATTCAAAGCTTTTCTAAACCACTTCACTGAATAGTCCTCTCTCAGTCTATATGTGCTGGAGGCTTCTATATCATACTCGTTTTCCACCAAAATTAGTGTGTTCAGTGGGTTTTTCAAACACAGGTAAAACGGCTAAGAATGGGCTTTAGACTGCTTTCCCATTGCTAATAGAGTTAGCAACAGTGCTGAATTTTGTCGGGCATTTCCCTCAATATATTTTAATAACTGCCTAAACAAGTCGTAATGACCAATCACATCTGAGCAACAAGTTAACAGTCTGTTTGTAAAGGTAGAATGCTATTCTGGCAAGTCTGGTTATTGTATGAATACAATCTGGCAAACACAATTAGCCTTGTAATGAAAAATAAATCCTGTATTTATACACATCATATTTTTAGGCCATTGATCCCAGAGGCTAATTGTCATCACAGCAATAACTACAATTACTGCAATGATGAGACCCTAATCTATTTGCACATATTATTACACTATCACATTCTTTTTTATTTTTATTTTATAGCAGTACTAAAAGCTTAATGCATTCATGAGGATATAGAAATGAACTCTGCAAAGAAATACTAATGATCCTAAACATCTTGTCAAAATATTCTACAGTCAGCTTTGTTTCATGCACATTGCCTCTTCATGGATTTTCAGCACTGATACTTTGTAAAAGCTCCTGAGAAGCTGAGGGCATTGACTGAGGCGTGGCGGGAATACTTTACTCCTGAGACATGTCTCCATATCGCTGCGCTTCCTGCTGGAGAGGAAGAGACACAGCGGAGGGAAAAAGTGGGAGGTGAGGTGTGGTGGTGGTGGTGTTGAGGGGGGCATAATGACAAGCCATAAAATTTTTAATGCCCCCACACCCCACCCTTTTTAGTGAGACACTCAATTATTGATACATTTATGGCCTGTCCAAGAAGCTGCAGAGTTAGGCCAGTAGGACAGTGCGGAGTTTCAAAAACAACAACAACAAAACCCCCCAACGTCTCTCTTTTTCTATCTGTCATACTTGTCAACAACCCAAATGAACAAGGGAGCAGCAACACACACACTCTGGTGGAAGCAATAACATTTGAATGTCAGAAAATGATTCTTGGAGTAATATTTTCTAATATTAGAGTCACCGCAAAGGCCGTGAATAGCCATGGGGGGAAAGGAAATGACTTACTGCTTTCGCCCGTGACAGTTCATAATTCCATTTTCAATATCTTTTCCTTTAAAAGTTTAAGGTCGCTCTTGATGTACTTGGCGTATCTCATATACGTCTTTTTGAAACCTCCCTCTTTTTGTGTTTTCCTTTGTCTTTCAGCGAGATGACATGTGACAGCTAAAGTGAAATCTCCTTTATTATTTGCCTGCCATCTTGTGCCCCTGCATAATCACCCTGAATGAGCTGTAATTACACGTCCTCTGAAAAGGGTATCGGACGCGCTGCTTTATTGAGAATGATGAACCAATGAACGCTGACTTAAACAGCAGCTCCTGCCTCCTCGTGCGGCGGTAGGAGCAGATTTTGTACGGATGGTGTCCCACATTTTCAGGCAGCAGGTTTCAGGAAACATCGATATGAGTCCTTGTCATACCAAGTAAAACAACTTCCACTCATACACAGAGCAAACAAAGAAGCTCCCAGAGGAGTCGTGATGAATTACTAAGCAGGATCTCCTTCTTTAGGTGGATGCATCGCTCTCTGATCCACAAAATAATTATCAGTCATTTTACAAAAACAAAAAAGAAATGTCCAGTTTCTGCTACCATGGTGCAGTCTAATTACTGGCTATGTGGCTCCTTCTAGATTCTAATTGGAAACAAGAGTGGACCTATTCAGGCTGCCTCCTGTCAGTGGATATGCCACTTGTAATGTATGGCATCCCACCCACTCACTTTGAGATCACACCACGGCTCAATGTTGAGCTTGTTTTCTTTATTGCTTGGGCATGTTGGCTGGCCAATTTGCAGCTACAAGTTCAAACACTTGCCCGTGCATTTCCTCTTTCGCTTCTCTCTTTGTGTACTACATGAATAAACGTTTTCAAAAGGTTGTAACTGCAATTAAAATGTTCTTGTTTATAGTCACGTAAAAAGCTTTTTTTCCTGCAGATTTACCTTAATATCAGGATTATTGTTTCACCGTTTTAAGAGTCATAGATTTAAACAAATTCACAGCATGTATAAAACAGCGGGGAAGCACAGTGGCATGGAAATCAGCCGGCTGAGGAGAGAAAACATGAATGGGAGGCTCAGACACACATGCCCTCAAGACGAGTGATCTTTCACTGGATGCTGACACTTGCCAATTACAAACCACCCACATCCCACTTGTTTTTAAGAGTAATTAGTCAGGCCCAGTGTGTATTCTAGGAGGGTCTTGGGAGATGAGAGAAATCTGCCACAGGTCAGCCAGCTCAGTGGAGGGTTTAGTGCTTAGAGAGCCCCTCTCCATTCAACTCTGTGCTCGAAATGTGTGGGCTGCATTGAAGTGGAGTAATGGAGTGAAGGTTCGGCATGCTTAACGCCCCCGGGGTCAGCCGCGATCATCATCACACACGAACCATGAAGGGAAAAAAAAAAAAAAAAAAACGCACACAGAATCACAGGGAGGGCTTTCCTTTCCCTTTAAATACTGCTGCTACATTGTAGATGACAGATTCAATATGGCCAAATGGGATGAGGAGAAGATTGAGGTTTCAGAAGATAACTTTTTTTAAAATTCTGCTTGCGCAATAGCTATGAAATATTCCTGACACATTTTAATAGGTGGGAACATTGAGCTCTCGACCATATGGCTTTCTGCTGATGAGAGCAAAAGTAAAAGTGTGACTCACAGTGAGGCAGTTATTACTGGTGAAAATGAGCGGTGGTGACTGGGTTTAGTTGTCTGAAGCCTCACACTGTTTTTAAAATGGGGACTTCCATGGCAATGAGAAAGGAGAGCAATTAAGAGGCAATGTTTTGAACCAAAGATGGAGCTTCATCGCGTCAAAAACCCCATGTGATCATCTGATGAAGATGAAACTTGGATTAAAAAATCTCTCGTCTCCGTGGAGCTTCTGCTTTTCCCCACTGAACACAATCCAGCGTGCATTTTAACAATCATGGCCCTTAAACAGAAATAGTCCAAGATTGCTAATATTTTATGAAACACAAACGGAGCAGTTTATCTGTTAAAGGAATATTTCACCAACAAAATGATCATTTGTATATGCATTACTCTTCCTGAGTTACATTAAATTTGTGTAGAAAACGTAGTTTTTCTCAAATGCCCCCGCGGTGAACGAAGAATCCAAAACAGTAGAAAATTCTTGATCAGTTGGAGTAAATGGGGTCCATGTTTAACAACATTCCTTTGATATGGAGCTGTGGCGAGAGACAATCAGCCATGCATAGCTTTAAGACTGAAAGCACTGGGAAAAGTTACAAAATACATCTATCAACCTCTAAAGCTAATTAACATGTAATATCTCTTTTTTTTATACGTGCACAAAGTGAGAAGTAAAAACATTTTAGTAAGTTAGTGTTACAATATAATACTCACAGGCTAATATAACACAAATACATAAATACTAACACTGTGCTAATAGTATTTTTGGAGCTTTGGAGAGGGCTAGCAAGCATATTATATCCCCCTGCTTCAGTCTTATCGCTAGGTTAAGCTAACAGTCTCTCGGGTCCATACATTAAAGTGGTATCAGTTCTGTTGTCAGACTGTTTAACTATTTAAAGCCCTATAATATTCAAGTGTATTTGAACTCTAACCCTGCAATCCATTAAAGAGAGTTGAAATGCTTGCGTTTGCCCAGGAGTGCTACTCATCTGTGCTTAATGTGGAAAGTATTTTAAAAGGTTTCAGCGAAAATGCATGTGTTTGGGAAATACAGAACATATGACTGAACAAACAAGCAATTATACTGCAGAAGTTGTGTAAGAGTTTGTAAACAATGTTCTGATATACCTTTGCTGTTGTTAAACATGGCCCCCATTTATCCCAATTCATCAAGAGTTTTCTCCATTTTTGGATTTGTCTTTTATGAGAAAAACAAAGTTTGTTGTGAGAAAAACAAAGTTTCCTCTCACAAATTCAACTTAACACGGGGTGAGTAACAAATATAAAAAATGATCACGCTGTGGCTGAAGTGTTCCTTTAATATGTCCATGTTGACAAGGACAAGCTGGAGAAACAACAAGAGATCTCAAACAAAGAACAGTAAAACATAAAAGGTTAAAAAAAAGAAAAAAGTAACAAGAAAAAAAAAAAGATTTATCCAGTAGCACATTTCAGGGATATGAATCATCCAACCCAGGAGGTTTTACACATGAGAAGTGGACCTGAAACTATTTTTGTAGAGGTCACTGAATAACCATTGTTCTCTGAGATCAAGATAAACTTTAGCTAAATGAGGTACGTGCTAAGGTGTTAAAGTCAGCTGTAGATTTAATCTAAAATTAGGTAGCTTTTTGTGCAGGAAAACGAAGATTCAAACTTTCTGCCAATTAATAAAATGAAATAGTATTTTGGCATGTAAAGTTATATTGTATAATGCTGATTCACAAGTCACATGACAAAATGATTAAACTGCATTAAAGAAAATCTGACACACCCTCAGACGACGCTGGTGAATGCGTTGAAAATAATAATAACTTTGATGGACTTGAATTCATACTATCAGTCAAGAAGTCTCGTCAAACTTCGGAGCAATTTTCACTGAGTTCTCTGTTTAAGTATGAGAGGGCACATTAATCAAAAAAACCTGTGAAGAAGCAGCAGCTACGGCCCGAGCCGGGAGAGTTTGACAGCTCATACAGAGGATAGTAACAATAGTTGTGCCACTTGCCTCTGACCTGCTGTCACGGCATGATAAATACCTGGCAGTGGTTATGGCCGACTGGCACAAAACTGGGGGATTGTGGGACACTGATGGGAGCTTTGTTTCAGCTTGGCATGAGACGCTAACCTTCCATATTTGTCCCTCTTGACCCTTAATTCAACATATTTACTGCATTTAAACGCAGCAGATGGCGAGGGTTGCTCTCGGGCAAAGCAGGTCACCAAAATAAAATCTCAAGGAGCCAAAAGAGAACAATTTCAAATCCTCTAGGTGTTACTTATTTTTTGGCGGTGGGTAAGAGAACTGCTGATGTTTAACTCTTTAACACCTCGATCAGTTTTCATGTGCTATATTCAGATATTCAGTCTGAGAAAACTGATTTAATTTATTTTAAAAACACAGAAAAAAACTAATGAGCAACTTGGTGTGAAATGTACCACAAACTAACTAAAAAATAAATAAAAAACAAAAAATACAAAAATAAAGGGGGACAATGAAATGATCTGAAAATAAGTCTGTGTGTGTGTGCATGTGGGGGTGTATTAGTCATATCTAATACACCCCCACATGCACACACACAAAAAACTGGAAAAATATGCAGAAAACTATTTTTCTTTTCCCTCATAATTATGTTTTAAAAATTATGTGACTGTGTTTAGCACTTCCTTGGGGCAATTTTGTTTGTTTTTGTTTCCTTTTTCTGTTCAAACGTATTTGTTAGGTAATTTCCTCATAACGTTTTACTAATTTCTTGCTAAATTTTATGCCATTTTTTGGTAAATTGCTCATTGCACTCTTCGCATGTTTTTGATAGAAATAAAGCTAATTTGCTAAGGTTTCAAAGGGTTAAACTACTTTCAAGGTTCTGCTTAAAAACCATGTGTGTGTGTGTGTGTGTGTGTGTGTGTGTGTGTGTGTGTGTGTGTGTGTGTGTGGTAGAAGGAGAGAGACATTAGCAATGTTGTGAATAATTCTTAGTCACCCATCAAAGTGCGCCATGTCCAGTAATTGTTGTTTAATTGGCAGTGAAATGTTGTTTTCTGGTTTGACAACTTACAAAGGACGTGAGGAGGGAAGGAACTCCACGGATTCCACTCGATTCACTTCTAATGCTTATGAAAAATAAGTGAACTAATTGCTGTTTTCTGAAAACATATTGCTTTATAATACAAAACATCCCCAGCGTGTAATTGTGGATTACTTTATGGGGAAAAAGCATAGCTATTTACTGTCTTTCCAGGTTTCCTGTGACCTTTTGTAGGTAGCGCAACAGATTGGAAAGAAAAGATACAATGTGATCTTAAGAGCTTGAGAGCTGTTAGAGACGACATACAACTTTCTCTTTATGGAAGAAAAGTGCTGCAAACAGTGCTAATTGTCTTTTCTGCCTCTTCTTGACAGAACAAAAGGTGGCTTGTCAGATGTCCGTCGCAGGCTGTGAGCGAGTCGCCCTCGCATCTCAGCTCAAAACGAGCAGGCATCAAAATCAAAAACGGTCACCACACTGCAAGGATCTCTCTCTCCCTATTCTTTCAGCCAGTGCACTCCACCCTCTTTATCTCTCCCTCCATCCCTATCTCCGTCTCTCTCTCTCTCTCTCCCCCTTGCTTTATCAAGGCAGTGAGACCCCCTGGGAGGCTCTGATCTCCAGTGCACATCCTGAAGAATTAATGACTTCTAATGTACCAGTTAATGCAGAAAAGGCGGAACATCCATCATAACTGACAATTTAATGGCGCTTTCATAGATGGGCCACTCACATCTCTCCCATTCTCCTTCGCCATTTTTTTCCCCTTCCCCTTTTCTCGCTAACAGACAGAAGCACACACCAGCACATAGAAATAAAGTACATGCACAACACACACAAGAGCAACATTATCCTTCTTCATGGTAAATGTTTCTAGAATGTGCTTAGGATCGTTTCATTTAAATGCATACATTAAATCCTACCTGTTAACCCTTTGTAAGACAAAGTCTTGGGTTGCTACCATAGCATGAATAAGAGAAAAACTCAGGGATAAACTGGTAATTGATGAAAAATTGTCACGTTATCTTCAAATCAAGAATTATAGTACACATTGCTCAAATACTACATTAATGAACCAAAGTCAAATGATTAGTTCCTACATGTGTGAATCATATTGAACAATTTCTTGATGAATTTTCCCTGATTAATTCGGAATCAGCTGCTAAATGGCCCATAACCACTAATTAATCATTACTTTCCTTCATATTAGTTACTATTTTTATGTCCCCTTCTCTTAAGTAGTGCTTCATTACCTCACCATTACTTAGAAGTAAAGAACGCTGTAGCTGCCGAGTTTTTTGCCTGGGAAATGCATCATTAGTTTGTGAATGAAACGCAAAACAAATTGTAGGCAGAGACACTCATTCCTCTTGAAGACTTTAAGGGGCTCTGTGCAATATTCAGAGGTATGAGTTGTCTACACACAGTTCTCAACATGGAGGTGGCTGAGCAAACTAGCAGCTAATGGTGCAAACTGCATAAACACAGCTAAACCACAGCAACAGTGCTAACTGAGATAATGGTGTTAACCAGACAGGAAACTAGAGGGTGGGGAAAATGCTCCACCATCCCAATATCACCAGTAACCACCTTATGAGAGCAATGGCGATGAGCTAGCCAGTGGGAAACACACATGTATGATCATTTACCAGCTGGATCGATTTACCAAAAGAGACTACAGAGAAGCTCAGATTACATGGCACAAAGATGGAGCGGGACGTCATTTCCTGCTCAGGACACTATTAATCCACTTTATCTTTACATAGCAAATTGTCATTTACTGCTCCTTTAATGCTCTGAATGTTACATACAGCTCATTTTAAGTTTCAATAATACTCGATGATTGCATTGTGCTACTAATTTGTTAAGATTTTTTATTAAATTTGTTCTCAGGACTCTCTTGCGAAAGAGATCCTGGTCTCAATGAGAATTCCTAAAGAAATAAAGCTTAAGCTTAACTAGTCCTTGATTCAAAATTATTCAGCAATTACTACAGAGCTGAAATAATTTGGAAATGAATCCAATAGTCGATTCTTAGAAATTGTCAAGGCAACAATTGATTGATTGAATGATTCATTTTTCGCTGAAGGCATGTTTGAAGCAAAAATGGCAGAAATCACTGCTTCTAGCTTTTAATTTTTAAAAAAATTTTCTCCCACCATGATTGTAAACTGAATAAGGCTGCACCTATCAACTATTTTTTCTCAAATAATCTAACAATTATTTCTTCAATTAGCTGATTGATCTAACTAATTCACTGATATTTGTAAAGATTATTTTTTAATTACTTGATTACTATAACAGTTAATATACCCTCCTACCATGGTGCATCTTACTATATTGTAATGTGGTGACACATGTAATTATCCATCACTGCAGCCCTAAAACTGAATATAGCAAGAATTTCTAGATTAATCAATAATGGAAAAAAGTGTTAGATGTGGCCCTAAGCTTACTGTTAACTAAATTTACTCTTGTCATTGATATTGTTGGACCTTTTGGTCACTATCTTTTATCTAGTTTTTTTTTTTTTTTAAATTCTTGGCAGTTTATTTTTATTGCATATTTTTTACCTTTTCATTTGAGTAATAAATTAATTTACTGGCTATAGTTTATGTTTTCTTTGTTCAGCTTTTTCCTTCTCTGTTAATTCTGCGCAGTTTCACAATCCTGATTATTTTCAATTTAATTATAATTTTGTATTACATAATTTCAGTAATGTTAAATGTCACCTACTTTCTGGGGTTTATATGTAGCAAATGTGATTTATCCTTCTGATATGTTAGTCCTATTCAGTGTTACTGTTACAAATAGAAATGTAATGCCATACTATACAGTCCCTTATATATAAAGATGTGGAAGATGATCTCTGGCTTACAGACTTGGGCGATGCTATGAGGCACACTATAAGACCATTATATCTTCTGCTGACGGCCTTGCCCTGATGTAGAAATCAATTGGATGATATGACATGGATTTTCGAACATGTAATGTATCTTTGACTGATGTAGCAAACACAAAACACGATGGAAATCCAAGTCCAAAATCAATTTTCAAAGCATAAAAGCACCGAAACCTCTCACTTCAATCATTTAAATTATTCATGCATGAAAACAGAAAAGAAAAAGGATGAAGAAAACATATCACATACAGTGTGCCATTCAGTGCAGATTGCTTAATTGCTACACTAATCACACCTTGAAGTGACATGTGTGCGTATGCAGTAAACAGCCGTCATACATTAAGTTGTTGTAATGCGGCTCACTGTCACTGAGCAGACTGAGAGAGAATTTCTTGGCTGCCCAGCCTCTTTGACTTGATGTAGAGGACCAATATTCCCTGGAACAGCTTGCACAGGCAGCTAATGTCCCTTTCAACACGTCTGAAATTATGTTCAGAGGACTGTCCAATCAATGGGATTGTCCAGCGATGGGAGACCGATCCACCTTGCAGCCAAATGAGTCGATGTTTCATAATGGTGAGCTAAATTTATTGCAGTACCAGAATTGGTCTTTGCAGGATTTAGTCTGACAGGAGGAGGAAGCAGATAGTTTTCACTCAGCTATTTCCAGATACCACAAGCATAATTGAAAAGAGTAGGAGACAAGAAAACACTGCAGACTACAGTCTCAGTGTACTGGCTTGATAAACAAGTTAGCAGATGGTTAATGGAATTACTGGAAAGATTGCAAAACGTGTAAACAATGACAAAGCTAAAATGTAGGGGTAGTTAATGAAAAAGGTTTAGATTAGTGCTGTCACACTTAATGCCACCATAGTTTCTATTTCTTATCTCTGTCTACAGAGAGGAAGGTCTACAATAATATTTTTTGAAAATCTCAGACATACACTGAATGTTAGGGCTATGTATGAGAATCGGCCAGTGCAATACACATTATGATACAGGGGTTCTGATTCAATGTATTGCAATATTTTGAGACGCTGTAATGGGGAGGTATATTGCAGTTTTTTAATATCTGATTTTAGGAGCTGAAGATAGATCTCAACATTGATATCTAGCAGTAAGGGGTTTGAACACAACATAAAATAAACCACTGCCACAAATCCTTACATAATTATTAATTATTAGTTAAAAATAGATATTGGAATCAATAAAGTATCTGAAAACATAATAACACAATACTTAAGTGCATTAGTATGTTTTTACACCCCCACTCAAAGTGCAATATATTAAAAGAATCATTGTGACTATACCCTTAATAAAATCAACATCTAAATTGACTCAAACTTTAATTCTTGTTAAAAGTCTAGGTAAAACAAAAATAAATTTAAGCCAAATTTGAATTATTAAAAAGTAAAAGCAGTTCGCTGCTGCAAAGTGACAGATTCTTATTAGCAGCTAAACCAGAAGCTCAGCGCACACACCCTGAGTGAAGGAACAAGTGCTGCCCCACAAAGACAGACTCTCGTTCAGCAGCTAACAGTAGCTAATGTTAACACAAAGCGTACATTCACAGCAATTAGCATTAACTGCTGGGCCAGGGAGCCGATTCAGGCAAAAAGACAGAGAGGTCATAATATCATATACCGTATATAACAGACCCCTACTGGGCTGCACAAAAAGTTGCAAACACAACATTGGCACATTAAACAGATGATATATTGAATATGTTCTGTTTCTAGTCACCCAACAAATGAAAGTTCAATGTTCACAGTCCATTTAGCACTTCTTTGGTCTCTCAATCAAAGAAAAATATCAAGCTCCTTAGGTGCTAAATGCTCACCAGCCAATTGCTAACAATGTCTGTCCGCCATTTGTACAAAGCTGATTTATTAGAGCTTTTTTCACCGAAAGCCTCCTAAAGCTTGAAACGAGACTTGTCGAGAGTAAACCAAAACGATACAGTGGCATGCTGTGAAACCAAAACAATGAGCTCAAAGAGGCTAAAACACCACAGTCGATAGAGCAAGGTTTGGTGATAATTATTTGTGAGTTTTTTGCTATAGGCCACCCGTTTAACTTTACGCATAGTCATTTGATCCACTGTTAGTATAAAAAATATAAGTAGGTGCAGCTTTAACTTATGTTTCTCTTTATCTAAATCTTACAGACAATAATTTTGTTACGTATGTTGTGTTGAATTTCCTTTATTTATACATCTGTAAAAAGAGTAACCACCCCAAACAAAACAAAAATAAAGCATTCAGAGTAGGAATCTTTGCTCCAGCTTAAACTGTATGAATCCAATAGGGACGACTCCCTGCAACAACAAGCATGCAGTCTGACATGTGAAGACAGATCCTGGCACAAGTGGATGTCGGTATGCAGTGAAGCACAAATACTGTTTTAAGGAAAATTCATGACGGTATATCCAAACAAAATATCCGCAGTCACACACAGCCAGAAGTTTGATAAGAGTGCATTTTGTCTACCTGGATACTGGCCAAAAGATTTCGATCCAGTATCATTTTTAGGGTGTCACTTTCCATGCGTCATGCTTTGAGCCGACACCAGATTCAATAAAAAGTGCGTACAACTGAGCCTTTAGAGAAGGTCTTTCCATGGAAAATTTAATCTGTGACAGTTGCTTGTTTTTCTAGGGACACCGACGCTCACAAGACCAGGCAGGTCAAAAGTACAAGATAAGCATGTTAGTATTGAGCAAGCAGATGGTAAGAAAAAAAAAATCATTGTCATCGACCTGCAACAAACTATCAGATAGCCAAATACAGCAGCAAACTGATCATATTACTTGCCACTGTATGAGCAATAATAAAACCTGCAAGTCGGCCGAGCATTAAATGGGAAACATTATCGCTGTGGTGGAATCAATTACAGATCTTTATTTTAGCACGAGGTCTTAAGATTCTGTAGTTTGTTTTCTTGAGGGTAAAAGCTCCTTCTAGTCAGTCCTCTCCACACAAAAACAAAACTGCCTGTCGATAAAATCCTGCTCCTCTGCATTCTTTCAAATGTGGCCAAAAAGAGATGCAGAAGCCCCCTGTGCATTTTGCTCATGAGGTAAAAGTGAGCTTATAAGGAATCACAGCGAATAATGAGAGAAAGCAAAGTCTGGCTTTTTTCAATTCTACCAGCTAAGTAGCAATCTGAAGTCAAATAGCCGTCGGTAACCGGTGGATTATGTTTAGCGCTAGCTCATTTAATTCCTTTATTATTTCTCAGCAAGCTCTCTGCTTCAGAAATCACAGGAAATTGATTCCATTATCTGTATCACTTCTCCTCTGTGCATAGCACCTGCATATGAAATGCAACACACCCGCCATCTTAACATCTCTGCCATTGAAGTGACATTACTATTGTCATGGCAACAAACCCCCTTCTCCATAGAGAAACTGTAGCATGCAGCATCCTGTTTATGGAGTCAGGTGTACCAGTTTTAGATTTGTGCACACCACAAATCATGACTTTTAGCACAGAAGACCTCCTAGAACATACTAAAAGGTTGTAAATTAACCTTGGAAGTATAAACAGTGTGTAATTCAGCATGTTTTATATGTATATAGTAGTAGTAGTTCATGTCACACTGTCCAACAGACCATGCTCCGAACAGATTAATGTCACCGCATCAGTCTGCCTGCCTTTTATGTGCTACACTGGGAGAAACTACTACATTAAAGGGATAGTTTGGATTTTCGAAGTGGGTTACATGGGGTATTTATCTGCGCAATGTACTGCTGTGGATGGGGGTCAGCAACAACACCTATTTTAGCCACCTAAAAAAAATCAATATCAGTTTCGGCGTATGCTATATGTACAGCAAATTTCACTGTTTTACCCTTACAGCCTGTTCTGACAGGGAAGATGTAAACGGCCTCAGTCCCCCATCTATACAAAGCTCACCAGGCTTGTTTACAAAAAATGTTTTGGTTCACTCAAAACTTCTATATAAATGTAAACAAAAATTATATTAACAAAAAAAAAGCATTTGGAAAATGTTCATGGGAAATAAAATACAATGTTAGGCCTTGAGCATACCCAACATGCGTTTTGGTGAGCACAGAATGCAAACATATCAATTTTGGTTTTTTACAAAAAAAAATCACAAGGCATCTTTTGAAGGCCCCATCTTGTAAAAGTCAGATTTCCATTTCTTGTTTTTACTATAAAGTAGGTATCGATGTTATAAAAGTACTGTGAAAGTATTGAAACGCTCAATTCAGAGAGGAATGCACACAGTCATTGCTCAGAAAGTGTGACTTAAATGAGCTGTCAGGACTTCACTGATATTGTATTGTCACAATGATACTGTTTAAAGGTAGAATTGCTCCTACGGTGCCGTTAAGAGTCAATCAGCGAATGCAGTGACAGTGCAAAGACACCGAAAGTGCAGATATATAGAAGATCTGTAAACTCTGACCAATAAAAGCAGACTGGACTTTTTGGAAAGGGGGCTTAATGAGACATACGCTAAAACAGAGACAGAGGGCCACTACAGGTGACTGCAGGCAGACAGTATGAGAAAACAGTGTGTTTTTTGAAAATTAAAGCATGTAAACATGTTCTAGAAGAAACTACAAATACAAGTGTGAACTACAAAATTAGCATAATATGAGAACTTTAAGATATTATTCTGAAAATGTACATATCTGAACACTGTAAAATAATTTTAATGTTATTTCTTATGTTGATGTAACACACTGAAATTTCACATAAATGTCAAAGCCGTGTTTGAAAAAGACTGACTTGTGATTACCAATGCTGCAACTTGAAACAGCAGCGAATAAATGAAGAGATCTTCTGTACTGTCACACTGAAAGAAATCATTACATTAACAAATGCGGCAGTTAGATCCTCAAAACGTCTCTTTGCTGTTCAATTTGCTGTTCATTGCAGATTTTTGTCTGTGTTCGTCAAAGAAAGGACTGAGTGAGAGTGGAAGAAAAGCGCTTTTGATGTGCCTATACTCAAGGACATCGACACAGCACCTTGCAAAATCTAATTTCCAAAGTGTGAAATTTCCTTATTCTCTCCCATGATAGCTTCATTTCATAGTGAAAGCTAATTATGGGCGCTATAATTTCTTTCAGCAGTCAAGTCATCAGCTGGTCAAATACAGAGCAGCTCGGCAAATGACACAATATAATTGCCGCGCCAAAAACAAATGCTCTTTAAGATAGTGGTCATCATATTGAAAACATTTTTGATACGGAGAAGTGGGAAGAAGAGTTGTTTATATTGTCTGGGTCTTTGTGTGTGTCATTTGGGGTTACTGAGAACTTTTCCACTTTTTGTGTGTTTCCTCACATCCCCTCACACGTCATATATTTCTCACGCTGTGCCTGTTAACATTGTGTTTCCACCGGAGCAGCTGTCTCTCTTTGCAACCCGAGTAAAAAAGCCGAACAACAGTTTTACAAGAAAAACAAACAGTCAGCCCACCCCTTTGACATTGTTAAAAAAAGGCCCAGCCAGATTTAAGATTCACTGGGGTTGCAATCTGCATGCTAAGGCCCATCAATTTTTCATGGCTCTCACACTATGAGCACTCACAGCCAGAAGGGGGTAATGCAAAATTGATTTGTGTATTAAAACTGCTTAGCCAAGCAAGCATCACTGGGAAATGTTGTGATTACCCCCTTGGGACTTGAGAAGGCCATGTATAGCCAAAGTGATCGAAAGAGGGACGCTTCTGTCCACATACAAGAAAAAAGTATAAATAACATTTAAAAAAAACAGAGTATAATAAACCTTAATTAAAATCAACTTGTATCATTTCCAGGCACCATATCTAGACTGCCTGTAGGAAACTTTAATTATGTATGGCATTTGTACTTTTTTAAACAGATGACAACACAAGTTACTTGTATATTTTTTTACAGTCTGCTTGCTCCAGCAGGTTCAGAGTCAAAACTATGAATCTGATAGGTTTAAAAAATTAAAATGCTATGCCAATAAACAGCGTTGTGCATGATTGTGCTAAAAGAGCACTGAACAATGAACCTGCTCACATTTTTGATGAACTGAACGATTCAATTTGTAACTTTTGAACTTGAACGTTAACGTCGTTCACTCTTGCGACAATTACTGTTGCTTGTTTTACACCATGTGACACAACATCAGCATGGCTAGTGCTAATGTCACTTTATACAATGTAGCAACGAGTAAGCCAGTTTATATGGATATTCATAGCACTTCAATGAACAAAGCAGTACAGATTCTAAAGGGAACAAAAAAACCCAAAACATTTATATGCAAATTGTGCCCTTCTGGTCTAAATAACATAAGTCAGAATGACAGCCAAATTGTCAACAAATTTGACACGATACATTGAGTTGAAGCATCTGACCAACAATTGGTCAAGCCACAGCTACTAAATTTCTCCTTGGTCACTAATTCAAGGTCCACACATAGGACAAATCACCATATATTCAATTTTATCTTACAAAATGTAAACAACACGTGGGCTTAGGTCACAATAGAAATAAAACGTATTGCAAGAATAAAGTGCCATTACTTAAAACCTAGTAAATAAGAAAAAAGTGCATATTATTAAAAGGCACAACATGTCAATAGGTCAAATAATGCCATAAACAGCATAAACAGCTGCTGCACTTAAAAAAAAACCCAAAATCCTCCTTCACTCTAAAGCACGAAATGGTTATAAAAAATAATCGCTCAGTGCTGTAAACTCACTGTACTTCAATACAAAGTGCGTTTTTTCCCTACTTTACATATTCGCGAGTCACTTCAGGTCCATTCATAATATACCTGTGACCCTCTTTTGGACTGCGTCCCCCTAGTTGGGAACCACTGATATACCGTATACCCCAGTAAAATTTCAGGAAAGTATGAAGGTATAAAATATAAAATACTGCCCAAGCCTACTTTGAGCTAGCTCTTGCGTGAATGTGCACAATGCTACCTATTACTTATAGATTAAAAGGGATATTATGACTATTGAAATTGCTCCAAATAAAACTGTTTCCCTAGAAAAGAGTCCCTGCTTTATTTGTCTTGTTAAACTGCAAAAAATACAGTCCAGACTTGTCTTAGAAAGTCGTATTTCTTTATCTAAAAACTGATGTTCAGATGACTTGCAGAAAGCATATTAAGCAGATAGCAGCCAGCAGCCAGCGGCTTCATTTTGGCCTTTGGACACATTGCCAACAGAATATTGTCTATGAGCTACAGCTGATCTAATCTATCACTGGCAATGTTTTTCATTTTAACTGGTAAAAGGGATGGCCAGTACCTTTTTGTCATATTATTCTTTGCTAAAAAAGAGCAGGGAGAAATACAAGATTGGATAAGAGATTTCTTAGTTTTACAGCAAGCATTTCTGGGTATTTTGCCAACCTGAAACTGGTTGCAAAATGGGTAATAATAACATGGTAAATTTGCTCAATTTAATGTGTAGCCCGTCCATACCCTCAGGCTGCCTTCGATGTGACAAAGCATTCACCCGCTCAGAGGTCACTTTATTCAGCATGGTGGATATAACAACATGACCTATGTCCATCCTGGATTTACAAATGCTCACCTTTGTACAGTAACACTGTCTGACCGCACAAAACATTACTAACATACATATTTATCAGCGCACGTTTGTAGGGGTCATCAAATGAGTCGTGTGGACTCTCGGCCAGCTCGCCTGCCTGCTTATACTAAATATGTCCTTGAGTGTCAGAGGAGGTGAATACCTGCACTTCTGGAATATTTACCAGCCCTTGATTTTGGCAGTTCCAACTATTATCAAAGGGATCCCTAATATGGTAAAATGAGCTGAGGTAACAAGCTCTGTGGACAGGAACTGACATGATTTTTTTTTTATTTTACATCATCCTGAATTGTTCAAAAGAATGATTAAAAATGAATCCCTTTTTTGTGCTTACCAATGGGCTAGAAGAAAACAAATCCTTGGGAAGAAAAGCTTTCACAAAGTTTAGAATTCAGACGTTTCTGCGAAGGGAAAACAAATTCACGGCGTCCCCATAAATTACATACCCATCAACTCACCCTCCCACATTATGCTTTGACAACTCCTCAACTCTGAAAAGCACTCAAAGGTCATTTCTATCCCGCAACATGAAAAGCTCCCTCCAATAAAAAGTAATTTAATCATTATTTGCAAAAGAGTTGGCACACGTCACTGTAGCCGCCAAACAAGCGGTGAGTCATAGTCGGTTAATGGTCAGCTCAACAAGCAGAGTTTAACACAGATGGAATGCCATTTCTTGATTATTGCTAGTGTCATGCAAGCTTAATTTAATGCTGACCTGCGTGTCAAAACATGTCCTCAATTGAAGGGCCTCTGGTGAGGTGGTGAGAGATTGAGGAAACTGTATGCCGGCAGGGAAAAGACGTGGTTTGATGTGACCAGAAGCATTTAAGATGATTATGTTGGATTCATGCACGCGCACAAATGTTTAAATGATCTGGGCCAAGACAAATGTGCAAAATTGCTTGAAATTACTGGCAAGTAAAAACAGATCTATACACTGCTGGGAAGTTTGAGTGAAAACACTGTTATCTTGTCTTGGCTATGGAGAGAGAAAGAACTCATCCTGCAAAAAGACTGCAACCTGTGGTTAAGAACGCGCCTGGAAATGGCAGCGTGGCTTTTTATCCATGTTTGAGGAGCAGACACTGACCTTTACGACTGAGAGCTATAACATGTTGTCTGCTACATCTGGGCTTTGTGCCTGGCAGTCGCTGGGCTTTTTTGGTGATTATGGAAATATTTGTAGATGTCTCCGCCGGGGAGAGAGCCCAGGGGAGCATTTACCAGGGCTACCATCAAGCCTTTCCCTCCATCCGACTCCCATCTCCGTGCTGGATCCCTACTAGTGTGGCTTTGTGGTCGTTTCTCAGGCTGTAATCTTCTACCCCCACAAACCATCTTGAGTAAAACTGAAGTATCACCGAGGGAATGCTTCTGTTTTAAAAGTAACACATTTCTCTATCATCAAACATAAAAAAAGAGGAACCTTCTTACAGAATAACCCTGTGCCCCAAAACATTGGCTGACGTTGTAAATATAATCAGAAAAGTATACTACACTGAAGTAAAATGATATTAAATAAATGTGAGACTGAGGAAGCAAACTTTAAGATAAAACTAAATCCTTACAATTTTGAAAGCATATTTTTTTCCCTTTTTAAAAAGTACCTTCAATCTATGATCAAGCCCCGTCTGTTGCTCACACAATCACATCTTCAGGGTAATTTTTTTCTGTTATTTCCTTACTTATTCTGTGCAGATGAAAAATCATCATAACAAACAACAATCAGAATTTGTCCTTTTGTTCCCTCTAAGTGCCTCTTTACTGTGCCTCTTTTTCAGCGAAAGGCACATTTGCTGTATGCTTTATAATCATTGGAATTTTCAAGTAACCTATTGTACTTTGTATGTAAATAATATTTATTTTATCTTTATGCTTTTAAATTGCAAAAAAAACATTCACTGTGTTTGAGCAACTAGCAGCATCGAAGATGTACAGCATGACATATCTGCAACACGAATCAGTGGTGCCCCCAAAAGGGGCCTTGGGTTGCCATGACCCCCTTGTTACAGTTATTGGAGGCTGGCAAAACTGTTTTCAAGAGGCAGTGGCGCACTTGTTTTTTAAGCTAGCGCAAAGGTGGTCTCTTGCGAAACTACACAACCTAAGGCATCCATTCCTACCATCCATGTCAGTATAGGTTTTTGGTAAGTGTGCTTAATAACCAATCCAATATTAGATTACATGTTGGCAAGGGAACAACTGGCATAGCCATTTTTCAAAGAGGTCCCTTGAAATCTCATCTCAAGATATCTGAATGATATGGATACCCACGAGTCTCCTCTAAACTTGAGGAGGCTTATTTCCAGTGAAGGTTTTTTTCCTTACAACCAATGCTCCAATTAATGCTGTATATTTAACTTTTTGAAATACAACAAGCTTATTTAAGGAACAATTAATAAATATTAATCACATAAGTAATAATTACTACAATTACAAATGAAACTTATGTTAGTCTTGTAGAAAAATAAAATCAATTGCTTTTTTATTTCACTGCATACATTTTGCTGCAATAAAAATGGAAAGACCAAAAAACTTAATAAATTGGCAATAAAGGTAATAAATTGCAATATATCACAATATATTTTATTGCGATGCTCAGCATTTCACAACACTATTAAAAATGCAGTTATACTGTATCCTGACTTAATAATCATGATAATAATGTATTGTAGGGCCTCTGGTAATTCACACCTCTACTACCTTGCACTTTTGTACAACCACCACAACTTTACTGCAAACGATTTATCACAACTTTTTTTTTGCAATTTCACTTTCCCAAAACACCTGCACACATCGTGTCACAATTATTTAAAAAATTAGGGCTCTCAGGCTGCAACAATCCCTGAAACAGCCTGCAAAATCCCACAGGCACTGATAAGTCTGCGCACATCAGATAATTAGCAACATTAATTATAACATAAGAAACTTAAGTGCATCAGTATGCAGTTCCACAACTCTTGTGTTGACAAAGTTGTCATCTAGCCTATATACTTCAACAGCACAATCAAATTCCTATAATTCAGTTACCGCTTTTGGTGTTCTCCCCCTTGAAACAATTCTGGGGGTGAAATTGATTTTAATGAACACAAATTGTTCATTTGCACCAAATTCATTATTGCATGATTCATGCCCCTGCCTAAGCAACACAATGCCAGCCTTAATGGCAGGTAGAAAACATTTTGCCTCACGTCCCACTTCAATACCTGTTTTGACACTTCTAGAAACATTTCATCTCTGAAGGTTCTTCCAGCAAAGGGGTCACATTTAAAATGTGAGCCATTCAAAATATTTATTATATTATTTTTTTTTCACCATTCGGCTCCAAAGACAGATCTGTAAGTGCACTATCTCCAATACGTGGGAGGATCTTATCTAACCTTTCCTGCCTCATGAAAAATTCAGCATCCTGGCCACCAATCTCCGCCGTCTCAGGATGTTATGTCCGATACAGAGGCGGAGGTGCTGGGGAGAGAGGAGGAAATTGCTTTGGACTCCAGCACTGTATGATCAGTATTATCACCGCAATGGACCTCATTTACCCACAAATTCTATAGCGCCCTTTACCACGAGCATTCTCAGCAGTCGGATCTCATTCCAGCCGTGGCGTTCTGGGTGTGTGCGCGGTGTGTGTGTGTAAGGCCTTGGTTTTGTGATGGGTCTTCGTGATAGGGGTGGCAGGTTACGTAACAAGGTGGAGGCGGCGGCGGGGGGAAGAGGAGTTGAGCGGCAAACTGTGGCTTGACAGCTCTCCGAACATAGAGGGAAGGTCTAATGCGGGTGAGTGACAGAGATGTCGAGATAAAGCTTCCTGTCAGTCTCCAGCAAGTGTTGCCCACCATCTCTACCAACCCCCACCACCCTTCATCCCTGAGGGGCCTGGCAGACAGGACAGAGGAGATTCTAAATATCACATAGCTCCCCAACATTAGACAAGCCAAACATCTGCTTTGTAAAGAGACACGGGCATTTCCCTCACTCTCTCATACAGCTTGCCTATTTTTCTTTAAAAATATATAAGGAATCTATATGATCTTTTTCGACTTTTGCAGACAGGACAGCGATGGTTAACTGACACAAAATGCTCCTGGACAGGTTTGGCTTTGCCTTCACTCTGGGCAGATTTATCATTCATGCTACACAAGCACCAGTTTTACCAACCTAACTTTTTCTTTGCCTTTTTTAAGGAAAATCTTAACATTTGGGATATACACTTAGCTTTCTATCCAAGGGTTAATGAGAAGATTGATAGCACATTCATGTCTCTACATTAAGCATGGAGTTGGATATTTCTCACCTAAAATTTTTCAGAAACGTGTTTTACAACTTACTGTTGTACGAGATTATCAGCCAGCCGCCAGTCTCAAACGAGTTTGCATTTTGTCACCAAAAAGCTGAACGTTTATCTGTCTAGTATGGCACAGTGCATTCTAGTAGTTGAAAGGTTTCTAGCTTTTGAGCAAAGGCCAATGCTGCAGTCCTTTTTCTCTGTTTTCTCTGGTCATGTAACACCAATTTCAAAAGTATTTCTGTCTTCCTTCTGCATAGATGACCTAGTTTAATGTGAGGACTCTTTATGTCTGTAAAATACTTCTCTAAATGTAGAGTTAACTTAGCATAAATACAGAGTTAGCTTAGCATAAAGACTTAAAAGAGAGTTATACAGCTATCCTTGCTCTGTCTGAAAAGTAAAAAAAAAAAAAAATCTGTATTTTCACATGATGGGTTGATGTTGCTCTTCCTAGTGCTTCAACTGCAGCATTTTGAAGATTTTTGGAAAATTAAATTTGCCTCTCCCTAGGTGCTTGAGAGCACTTGAGTTATGTTCGACATCGCACTGATTTGCTTCTAACACCCAACAAAGAATGGCCTCCAGCATTAATGTAGGGCAGATGCAGGATAAAGGAAGACGGTCACATTGGCTACTACCGTACAGTGGGTTTAAATTTAAGCCTGAGGCGTGAACAACCCACGCATCCCTGCCAGCCACCAACTGTATGTTTGCTTGGCTTCGCAAACAAGTGTGAACAACACCATCAGTTGCACGATCTCGCTGTAATTCCTTGGCCCATTAGATGAGAAGTCACACTGCTTTTATATCCACCCCTGCCTCTGCTGGGCAGGAGGACAACCCCTGTCAGCGAGCACCACCCGCTGAGCCAGACGACATGCAGCAGCCGAGCCAAGGCATCCGGCCAGAGGCTTGCCAGCGGGTGTGCGTGGCCCGGTGGAGGCAGCCTCTCTGGCTGGATGTCCACCTGGGCGATAAGCACCACAGACCCCACTCACCCCTGAGGGCTCACAGCAGGAAGTGGATATAGAGTCACTGCTGCTCTTCTCAGATGCATTGCTACTCATTTAAACCTCCCTAGTTTGGTGTGGTAACAACAATTTTAGGCCTAAATCAGAGAGTAGTGGGAAAGAGTGGTGTAATGTAACAAAAGACTGCACAAAGAATCTGCTAATACCTGATAAAATCTGGCTTTTTAATGCAATGAGAATGCATTTGATCGTCATTCACATCCGGGTCAAATGACTGCAGTAGACACAGGTTTTACTCGCCTACGGCTCCGATCGGCATTGATGGGAACACCATTCCCTTGATGCAATGCTGTGCTGTCACTAAATATTGTCCGTCTCCTCCTAGGCAGCGCTAAAACATCGATCCAAATACATCTGCACCGAGTTTGAAAGAGAGACTGAATACATAAGAGATATTAAAAGTGAAGAAACCAATGAAAAGGTTTAAAAGACCTCTGTTCCTGCTGCTGACTACAGTTTACTTGCTCTTCTGCCTGTCTGTGACGTAGCACGAACACACCAACACCACACACACACACACAAAAGCTGACAGAAAGGCAGACTTGTGCGGAGTTCACTGGCAGTGGGAATGCAGTATTTAGCAGGTTTACCAGTGTTTGAAAAACCCACATGCACGCGCTAATATTGGTGGGAAAGCGGTAAAAGTAACAGTACTTTGTTGCAGTACTTAAGTACTTTTTTGGGAGTATCTGTTCTTGAGTTTTCATTTTTCAGTCAACTTTCACATTTACTCCATTACATTTCCTAAAAAAAATGTATACTTTTAATAAAGACCCCTGCTGTCATTTGATGGCACTAACCTGTGAATTTGACCTGCTTTACAGCTGAAGCAGTGAAGGAGCCAAGATCAGATCTCTGTCCTCCGTCTCTGAACAGCGCTGTAGAACAAAAAACAATAAAAAAACACAGTCAGTAATTTAGCTTTGTATTCATGTACACCGGAAGCGACCGATTACATTTGTGATTCAGTGTTTCCCTCAACATCAGCTCGAAAGTTGCCCAAAATTATTTGAATCAGTGACCATTCATGCACATCAGCTTGTGACATTTAGAGTGTGAGCTCCGAAATACCAATTGGCCGTAGCCGCATTTATTATGTAAATGCAAGATGTGAAAATCAGTGATTATAACATTATTAAAAAGAAAAAACACATTTCCAAATTACAGCCTCTCTCTTTTGTGTTCGTGTTTATGCAGCAAACTATTTATTAACTGCCCCTATGCAGTCACTGAATGTAGCAATCAATGTATGTATGTTGGTTGCCATGGTTTCTCATCCTGATGTGAGTTGTGATCTACATTTGAGAATGGGCTTTGTAGTTATGTGGGGGCATTGTAATGGAAGAAAATTGATGCATATTCAAGAGAAGAGAAGAAACAGCCTCAGACTATCTGGAGTTATGCTGAATGTGTGCAGATATGTTGTTTTAATTGTGTTTGTGTCATCTCTTTGTATTGACAGAGAACACCTTGACCTTGCAAGCTGATTATTTAAAGAAAAAACAAAAAGCCTAACAGCTTATATTAAGAGTGTAATCAATACCTGCTTAGGTAAAGTGCCCCCACACCTTAAAGTGTCCTCAGTGTGAAGCACAGACAGATAAATTATCTGAAGGAAATCAAGATAATGACTTCCATTTACTCAATAAGCAGATATTAATTATCTGTCCGACAGATTAGGGGGCCAGACTTATTGAGAGCCTCGAGATAAATGGCTTTCAGATCAAGACATAATGAAAACCTTTCTAGGTCCTCCAACCAAGAATATGTGAATTTACATATTAATTCCTGCTCTGTTTTTGGCGATTATTTTATTTCAATGCCACACCCTAACTGCGCCACTGTGTTTTTGTTTTCTTCTGGGAGTTCGATGTTATCACAAACACGCTAGCCCCCTCCCCGCCACCACTGCCGCTGCCGCCACCACCCTCTGTGGAAAAGTAATGAAATGATGAATTTGTGAAACAACCGCAGGGTGACTATGATGAATTTTGTGGTATCTCTCAGACTAATAGCTCTGTCAACAAGGACAACTCTCTATAGACGAGCACAAATAGGCGAAGCAATCATGGTATTTGTGGTTTAATGCACAAAACATGAGCGGCACTGGCTTAAATTGAGGCTGCAAATATCTCTCTGATGAGAGAGGTTAATCCAGCATTGATTACTGAAGCCACTGTGCTCCCACCCCCAAAACACTGAAATGCAGCCTCCGTCCCCGGACTGTGTCTCTCTATTTGCTGGAGGGGCGAGCTGATTTGTGGAGGGCCATTGTGCATTTGGCTGTTGTCCAGTCATTTAACCTGCCAATAGCAGCATGATCTTGGAGATACTCATGAGAGCAAGTATTGCCCCGCAGCCTGGCTGAGCCGGTGGCGGTGAAGCAGTCTGGTTCGGCTACCACAAGGAAACCTTATCCAAGAATTGCAAAGGCATTCCTCAAGTTGGCAAAGTGTCGGTGGGCACTATGTTTGTAAGCACTTCCCCTGGCTGTGAGGGGAGGCTCACTGGGGGATTCCTCTGAAGCTACAAAACCTCAGACAAACACAGGTCCTTTACATTATTATTAATATTTAAACTTGGGTGGTGGGTGAGGCTTCTGTCATCTACAGTACAGATACAGTGTGTGGGTGGGAGCAACCTTTTTAACGTTTGCCAGCAGCTGCCAGCAGTTACAGTACATCATTGCTTAGAGATTCCCTGATAAAAATAATACTGACTTATACAATAACACACTGAAGACATGAGCTGTATTAGCTAGCTATTATTGTCTCTGCTGTTCACTGCATTTAACCTTTATCTGGGTTTTGTTGGAAGGAAGGTTAAAGTACGAATTCATTACTTTTGATTCTCTGGCCAACGGTCGTTCACTATCATTTATCTGCTGCTTTCTGTCTCGTCTCTCAGACGAAGAGCACAAGTTCAATATTTCACAGATCAAGGCCAATACTTGTAATAAAAGTATATTGTGGCTCACAATGTAGCATGCTGGTTTTCCATCAAATTTTTTAAGCCAAAGTTCAACTAAATTAAATTTGAATGCAAATAGACACTAACATGTGTCCAATGAGATGCTGGCATTGACGAGTGGCAGTCATGGTGACCATAGTTTCACTTTGGAGAAGAACGAGAGAAAAGCTCATTTCATCTGGCACAACAAAGAGTTACACTTAAAGAGTTTGGTTTTTCATAAGGAATAATGGTGGGACACTATTCTAAACTTCTAAAGTGCATCAGTGACTATGTTTACATGCACAAAATATTCCCGGGATTTGCCCTAATTCAGAGAAAGACAATAATCCTACTAAACTCTTAACATGGTTAATGAACATAAATATTCCACTTTTATTCCCATTTGCGTGCAGACTGGCATACTCTGATTAACGTCCCCCAATGTATCATTTATCACGTCAAAATTTGAAAAAGGGGAACGAGTGTCGCTTGTGCCAAGATTTCTTTAAAAAGTTTCCCACCATTGGCAGATCGTGTACCACATTGAGAATATTGTCATATTTGTAAAAATAGTGGACTGTTAGTTTGCCTGCAACTCTTTTCTGCTTGTATTAATATTTTCTAATCAGGTACAAAAGAGTCAAACAAACTCAGATGTATGCCATAAGGATAAGTACTAGCAATGCCAGGATTGCAACAAATGATTATTTTCATTACTGATAAATTCTCAACTATTTGATTTGAGGCTATAAAATGTTTAAAAAAATGTACTGACCGAAGTTTCAAAGAATCAAAGTTACATCTTCTGATGTCTTGGTTTTAGGGCCCACAGTCCAAATACTCAGTTTACAATGAAATAAAACAGCAAACTGGCAAATCGTCAATTGAAGAAGCTGAAGCCAGAGACTGGTTAGAGTTTTTCTTGAAAAAAGACTAAAGCAATGAGTCAATTATTGAAACAATAACTAATTAATTTCCAGTTTAATGACTACTAATTTAATAAACAAAAAAGTATATAAACTAGCATGGCATAAATAGAGAAGCATCGGAATCTATTACAACAGCAGCAAATACACTGGAAATTTTTAAATATATGTTGGGCAACAGTGTCACAATATATAAAGTATAAATTAAGAAAATAATCAGCCATGACAAAAGCAAGGCGTCCAAAAGTATAAAACTCTTAAATTGAATGATTTTTCTTTTGAAGGCCATTTTTAACTAAATTTAAGAAAGATCTTTGAATAAATCATTGTTTTCTTATTCAAATATTCCTTGTAAGATTGGTATAAAGTTCAGATGTATGTATTTGGTCCTGTGCAGAGGTAGGTTTTGTGTAGGACAATGGTTCTAAGAGTGAGTTAGGTTAATCTAGATTTTGCCAACAGGAAAGTGCAAGTATAAACTAAAATGACATTAGGAACAGTGGTAGATTTCACTACATTTAATATCAGAATTAAGGACTATAACAAGGGAGAGCTAATTTGGACAAAAATAATGTTGATGTTGGCATACATCCTCCATATCCCCATATACAGTTTATCAGAATACCTTCTTGTTGACATGATCAGACTTTACTGCCCTGCCCCTTTTTGCATCTATTCAATATCTAATAAGGAACCGAGGTTTTAATGAAGGCTGCACATTAGTCCCTATCAGTTTAAATATGCACATGAGCCCTGGGTGGATCAACACATTTACACACGCACATTTTTGCTGCTGAGAAACAGCAAAACAAAGAAACCCCACTTAAGATGCTTTAAACAGCTAATTAACTCGGTACAGCGGCATCATAACGCATTACACACGCTTTGTTTCTTTGTCTCGTGTGTGTGCTGGGGAGGAGCATGTTTGCACACATGTAAGAGAAGGAACATCTGCTGAAAGTTTTTATTTTATTTTTATTATCTTGTTGTGTGTATGTGTGCGTGCTGTTAGCCTGCCCGGTAACCACGGTGCTACCTCGGGAGCGTCTGACCACATACCAATCAGTTGCCTGGATAATGAGTATAATTGATTGGAGCCTCATTCAGATTCTGTGGAATAGAGCATGCAAATTGTCCTTGCCAAGTCATAATGAGGGCCCTCTTTAATGGCACAATCAAAAATTTCACTTCTAATTTTGCAAACTGAAGCGAGTGCTCTGTGTTGATTGCATGGTCGGGTGCCAGCGTCGGCGGCACGTAAATAGATAGGTTGGTGGTTTATCTCCATTTACTGAGAAAATATGCCACATGCGTACATAGCCACTGATGCAAGCTGAAGACTGAGAGTGCTCATAATCCATATTTTATTCACCCGACTTTTTTATTTTTTATTATTATTATTGTGCCATTGATTGGTTCTGACACTGGCTGCAAGGGAAGTTATTGTCTGTGCTCCATTGAGGGCTACTAACTGCTGAGACCCTCCATCACGCTTACAATGTCAATATCACGGGCGCTTGATCCTGCATTATCCTCCAGGAAATATTCACAGTGGAACCTGGCAGAAAGAGCACACATAATTTTGATGGTGAGCCCGTTATTCAGCCACAGTTAGGCTATAAACACTTTAATTTTTTGTGTTTGCATTTCAAAATGAAATTTATCCAATATTAATTACATCCTTTTGGAGGGATGTGGTAAACAGCTCCTTGTAAGTTGTTGAGAGAATTTTGTCTTTGACAAACTTTTGCAAAGTGTCTTTAGTAGTCCTGTCATTCCTGAACTAATGAATGAATTAACAAATGGAAGAGGATTTGCTTGTCTTGGGCTCTCCCTCAGAGGAAGGTTAATTTCCATTCAATATGCTAAACTGCTTAGAACCCGGGACTTTATCCAAGCACTGGCCTCCTCGCAGCAAACACGCTGGTCTGCCCTGTGACCCTTTGGCCCGTCCTTAATCCTTCAGGATCCTGTGGTCAATATTTTAAGATTGATTCACCTCTCCAGTCAAATAAACTATTAAATCCATTAGCGAGGCGGCTCAGGCTTACTTTACATTTTGATTACAATCAATTACTATCTCCTGTCGCAGATCTGATTCCATGGCTCCGTCCAAATGTCAAAGCGCTTGACTGTACAGACTCAAACAGCGGGTTTACAAAGTGGAAATCCAGTCATGAGAAAAAAAGTGACTATTTAAGGGCCTTAAAATTCTGTGCATTTATGGTTTCGTTCAGCGACCCAAGGCGCTGATCATTATCTCGTTGGCAATGGAAGTAGAAAATGAAATCCCGAGGGATCTAATGACAAAGATTTATAGGTGGGTGTAGTACCATATTTATCATGGATTATTTACAGAGATTCTCTGTGATGAGTGCGGTGTGGCACATGAATCAGTCCGAGCAAGATACAGAGCCGGGCTGTGCCACCAAGGACAAAAAGAGCATAATGACAAACACCAGGAAAGAGGGTCGTGCTTCAGTGTGGGGGGAAAAAACCCTCCAACTACACATGTCATTGAAAATGCATCATATAACTACCCAAATCAATGTATTAATTTAAAGCTTTAAGCTCCTCTACTGAGTATTTTCATATTAACAGCAGGTCAAGTTAACTCTTGACAAACCGACACTATTATCACCCATCACACTCAACACATAAAGCATTTCAGCATTTTCAGCTCATTTGCTTTGATTTTGTAGCCTGGAATTTTGCTAAACATTTCTTAATTCAGCCTTTTCAAACACAGGGCTAAGAATAAAAGTATGACATTAATTAACATTTTTCACAAGCAGTCATGATCACAATCCAAACAAAGTCTAAGAAGTATACTTTGAATAACTGATGAACTATGTAGAGTGCTGTTTTCCTGTTCTAGAGTGGCATTATATATTGATGTGTTATGACATATAAACTTCACTCTTCAACAATGGGAGCAGTAGTTCATGCTCACATCATATTAGTGTTGAAAAGGATGTGAATCACGATGACTAAACTTAAAAAGGTGCTTTGTTAAACTAAATTAATGACAGTTAATAGCATGTCAGTAATAGCTTTTAGGGATTTGGTGGTGTATCGCTAATGGTTTAATGAATCAATAGGAAACACTTAAAGGACCTTGTGTGCTCAAAACATTGCCAGTCAGAGCAGAGGTCCTTCTGATGTACGTAACTCTCAGTGAGCGACAGGCTAAATCATGCAACCCCGAGGAGGCAATGAAGTCAAAGACTAATGGTTGACAGGTGATTGTCAACATTGATTAGCGTTGCAGTTTTAATTACAGTGACTGACAAACTGTACTGATATACTTGGCCTTAGATTGTGTTGCACAGCTTGTAAGTTTTTGGTTGAAAGTCAGGCCTCAGTTCTTAGTAGTCACTGGCTAGTATGAAACTAGCAATTATTTGGCTTACCTTATTTAAAGTAAAGAAAAACCTTGACTTTAGCCAGACTTTGGTAATGAGTAAATGAGTTTCAAGAAAAGATCTGTAGTAATTTCCGTAAAAAAGTAGTCAACTATCAACAGGAAGTCATTGTAGCATAACAGGCTAGCATAATAAAAAATAACAGTACAAGTAGCCTAGCAGACAATATTCAATTTAAAGGGAATAATCATTTGGTACTTGAAATACCTTTGTTGCCCTGAATTCAGGAAGAAAACATTTCTAACATGCCTCAACAGGGAACAAAAAATCAAAAAATAGAGAATGTTCCTGATGAATCTGAGAAAAGGCCCCATTTAACAACAGCAAAACTATATCAAAACGTTTTTAAACTCTTACAAAACTTGTGCAGTCTCATCCCAGTCTCATTTGTCCATTAATATGCTTAGTACTGATTTTTGTAAAAATTTTACGATTTAAAACGCTCACTTTTCACATTTTCAATTCAAAGTAGGGACATGCAAGAAAAACAATGTTTTCTTGACAAATTCAAAGTAGCATGAGATGAGTAATTGGTATATAAATGGTAATTTAATGGATGAAGTATTCCTTCAAATTATTATCCTTTGCAGTTGCAGATTACTTATTTACACAAACGAAGACATATCTGTGAAGAATGAGAGTGAGAGGGAAATATCACAACACGCTAGCCTAGCCAACATTATCATTGTTTGTTTAATGTTAAAGGCATAATGTTTAATAATTTGAGGTGTACTGTTGTTTGTAAAATTGAATATATCCTCCTGGTTTATATCATTAAACAGCATTTTATTCAAGAGTCAGGTGAGATATGTTGATGGTATTTGTCTTAAATCTAAATGGGTCATAAATTAGAATGCTAAATGGTTAACCTGCCTAGTTCAGTTAGCTATGCAATAATAGCCTTGACGAGCAGTAAGTTGGTGTAGGCTAAAACGCGGCAATACTAATAACTTAAAACTATTAAAACTATTGTTAAAACTATTCTTTATGTAAAACTACCAGTTTGAGTGGTATGACCCGTTTTTAATTTAAATAAAGGAATAATGCTACAGCTAGGTTTGCAATTAGGCTAACTAAGTTTAATTTCACAAAGAGCTGGTGCAACTTGCTCCTGATTCATAAAAAGGTGCAAAGATACAAATTTGGTTACATTTGTTTCCATAACATTCCATAGCAACTATATTTAGCACTAGTACGTGAAAACAGATTCTTCACCTGATCTATTTTTTGCATACAGCCATAGGACACTTGTAAAGGCTATTCTGTCTCTATTGCATGTGTGCTTCTGGGTATGTTACTGCATCTTAATCTTTGAATTTTTGCTCAAAATAGCATCATAAGCCGTCTCCAGTCACACACTTTATGTCTGTCTCCTGTATATTCTGGGTGATAGAATTTTTGGTAATCCTTTTGGATTAAAAAGACTTCTTCTAATACCTGGGGATGCAAGTCAACCGCACTTAGTAGGTAGTGCATGTAAGCCTGTGTTGCGGCATGAAGAGGAGGGAAACAGAGTGTTCGTGATGAAGAGACAGAGAGGGAGAGAGAGAGAGAGAGAGAGAGAGAGAGAGAGAGAGAAGGAGGGAGGAGGATAGAGAGAGAGAAAGAGCCTTAATGCTGGTGTCCCTTTTAGACATGCTTTTAATTCCTCTGCAGGAATATCAGCAATATTTAACTGGAAATGTCACAGAATGTCAAGTCGGAAAATGTCACTGGGGAAGGACTGGAGGGTGACCTCAAACCTCCCCTTTAAGATGAAATAAATATGCCTCTGTGGTATTGTAAAGACAGTTTTTTTCAGGGCATGGTTTCTCCATTTTACGGAGGCTATTCATTTTCATAGCAACAGAGGGGCGAAAAGGCTGAAGACAGGCCAGGGAGAGATAAATGAACTCATCAATCGTGGCGAGTGGGGCCACGGGAACGGCTGACGTCCACCCTGTCATTTCCACCATAGATTGGGTAATTGTTGACTTGCAGTGTTGCCGCATTGTTGGCTCTCGCCTCCTATATATGTGATTAGTCCCGCGAATACTAAAAGGAGTGGTTTCCTAAATGATGTATTGGTCAAACATTTACATATGAAAGCATACATTAAGAGGTGAGTCACTCTTTTGATGAAGCATCCATGCTCTCTTCTCTCCAAAGTCAAAGCAGTTTCATGTAGGAGAGTAATTTGGCTAGTATTCTGTACTTTAACCTTCACAGCACAGCTAAGGTTCTATAAATAGTTAGAAGATAGTGATTAGTTTATCTCGACCTTGCAGAGTATAAAAGAGGCACATTATTACAGTGCAACTGGAGATGTTTGCGCCACTGCTGGCAAGCAGGGCAACCTGACACTCCGACAAGCTCCACCCATCGATGTACTTTCCTTTCAGCCGTGACAAACCAAAGACGTGATGGATGTCTGCGCTCCTCCCACCTCCTGCATCAACTTGGACACGCACTTCATATAAAAACACACTCCCCATACAGTGCTGTGGTGTTAAGGAATTTGTGTTGACACTCAAACCAGTGCAACAGAGGACTATAAACAGCCCTTGGGCTTAATGAGCTGGAAACGTACACTAGACTGCATTGTGAGGTATCTCACTGTACCAAAGCACAGGATACAGGGAAACATAAAGCGACTGTAATCCGAAATCAATAAAGCTGGAGACAGATAAAATATTACAGGAACAGTCAGAGAACAGGGGGCACAGATCAGTGAAAAAGCAGAGATTTTTTGGCTTTCTTTCTTTAAAGCTACACCACGGAAAATTTTCTTAGGGCAGAAATGATCCACTTATGCCCGACCAAGACATTAGCCAGGAGTGCTAGGTGTCAGATTAGATACGCATTCGCTTTGCTGCAGTGCATCAGAACATCTCTTTCCTCGTCCCTCTCTGTCTCTCCGCTACATCTCCCCTTAGATATCTACCTCAGTGCTTTTAACATTAAGGAAATTGATATTAACAAGATTGAGTCCGTTCTCTGCTGACTTTTATAGTTTCCAATAATGGGGCTAATGCAGATCATTACCAGCAGAGCCAATCAAGTTATAATATGGCCGCGCAAACACATCCAGCTGACCCCAACAAGAATAGCATGAGCTTATACATGGAGCTTGGCAGGAGGACTTCGTTAATGTTGGAGGATTCCCTATGAACAGACTGTATTTAAAGATGGCACATCAGATTAAAGAAGGCTCTCCTTCAACACTAAAATGATGATAAAATGTCTTCATTACTTTTACGTGCACTAATTATTGTCTCAGGTCCAGTTTGCACATACATTGGTTCCACTAAATTGCTAATGCATGGGTATACAATTTGCATCCAGTTTTGGAAAGGAAGACTCCACCACAATCAGCGAAAACTACAGTTTGTATTAAGCAATTACAGCATGGCTTTAGCTCCGAAAAAATGGCAACTGTAAATAGTATCAAAAATAGGGTTTCACATAATGAAAATGTTATAATTCTAAAATGCTACATAACAGCAGCTAAATTTTGTTTTTTGTTGATCTCAAATGTTTTGACTTCCCACCTTGCTGCAGTGATATAGAAGTGTATTTGAGGGTGTGTCAATATACCACTACATCACTTTTGGGTGTGGCTGCAAGTGCAACAGAGCACACATTTACACTGCCAAGCATGTAGTTATTCTCTAAACACAACATGATTTTGAGATGATTTATTATGCACTGAGAGTAATAAGGTTCAGACTGAAATGTGCCATCCTTTCACTACAGGTTGGGTTATTTTTTTGGACCAAACAGTTCTGGGGACTTCCTGAGTAGAATTGCCTACTAGGGAGCTACCCGTCAAACAACCTTCAAGGGCTTTTTATAATGTTCAAAACAATAGGAATGTTAAAGAGACAAACTGTAAGACCAATATTCCTTTAAAAGAAAAAAGAAACACCTATTTCCACTGAAGCATATATGCTCTGTAAAGCCTGTCTGTTGATCCGTTTGCCATTCTTTCCTCTTTTTTTTTCCTTTGAAGGTGGTGTTTGTGTTTTGTGTTATTTGTTGTATTTTTTTTTTTTTTTTAAATGTGGTTGCTGGTGCCACACTTGCATCAATAATGGTTCATTCATTTTGTGCTGAGAGTACTTATTTTGAAATAGGAGCTAAAACAAGTCTCTAAAAATGGCGTTCTTAGAACTGCAATCGTTCCTCTATCTTATGATGCAGGCACAACCAAAAGAAAAAGGGGTGGGTTCTTTTAATTATTAAAAATGTCCTCTCGTCTAAAAAACACCTTATATTGATTGATTCAAATGTTTCTGTGCAACTGTCCATAACATCGTGCATGTTGTACAATCAGTAGCCCCTTTTTACCCTGCCTGTTCAAGGTGGGAATATTGCCACATTTTCACCATTCTGTATATATAGTACGACTGCAGAATGGAGGGACAGAGTTCTCGCCTTTAAGCCACCATGAGGGGTATTAACATTGCAGAACAGTGGGTGTGACATTTTGACGGCATGTTATGCATGCGAACCACCAAGGGAGATTTAAAAAGCAGCTAGTCGCAGATATCTGCTACCTCTAAGAGGACCAGTAGCCATGAATGTAAATTGGGAAAATACTGAGATTGAGGAGCTCCTTACCCTCCAAACAGAGCACGAGATCAACCGCCATATAACTAAAAAGGGAAACGATTGCTATTGCCATGTTAATGCCATTGTTATTGTTTAGGAATCACTGCTGACACGTATGTTTTATGTCATACTAGAGGTCGATGCTGTTGTGATAAAAGCCATATCTCTTTTGCTTCCACGATGCTGGCATGCTGTCTATAATCTGCTATAGCACTCTGGAGCAGGATGATCCTGCTGTCGTGGTTCTTTGTGAAAATGCTAAGGAGGCATAAAGAAGGGACGTACTAACAGCCCTATAGCACGATCTCTGTGTAAAAGGGTTGGTATGTTGGTGCATCTTTGTGGGCTGTTTCCAGATCTCCAAATAGCCGCCTACATTGGTTAGCAGCTCAAATACGTCTAGTATTGTGCTTATTGACAACTGGGTCCAGTTGGAGCTTTTTAGATAGGACTAAGAATCATCTTTAGCTAGCTACTTAGTGACGTTCATGAATAATGTTGACAAGCATGAATGAGAGCTTTTGGAAACTGCTACTGCAGTTTCTGTGTAGACTAAAAATGCTGTAGGCAGGAGGGTTACACCACCTGCTTTTGATTGGTTAGGGTAAATATCATGAACACCATGTCAATATGGATGAATAAAGTGAAAAAAGAATTGGCAATTCAGACTGATTATTAGGTCAGAGGCTAGGGCTGCTATAGAAACAATTTTGGTTTTGTGCACATAATTAAAATTTTCTTCAGTTTTCTTAAAAAAAATTCCCTCATATTAAGTGAGTTTTTTCAAATAGACATAGTTTTTCATCCTTGATATCTACAATTTTCAAACTTCTTTAGAAGGGTTGTGAATTGAAATTAGCTACATTATCTTTTCTCTATACTTACCTTAATCGATATACCTTTTGAACCAATTCTACCCTTCTTATAAAAAAACACTGATAAGGTAGGGACTTAATTAAACTATTGGGTCTTGGATTAAAAACCTTCACTCTACCTACAGTCCCCAATTCAAACGAAAATCAAGTTTGGGAGGACAAAAGATTTTACGCCAGCAGAAATTCTAAGTGGCTCACCGAGGGTCAGGCCAGATATGAGGTGACACTCAAAAGATGTGTGTGTGTGTGTTTTTTTTCCCTTCCTGCACTATTGGCAGGTAATTATATTAAAGGTGCATTATTTCAAGGTCCCGGTCCTTTAAATGTGATAAAGTGTAATCTGCTGTCTGTGGCAGCTAGCAGTGTGTCCTTTTCTGAGGTCAGCCTGCTCCCCCGCCTTTGTTCCCTCCGTCCAGAATGCTTATAGAATCAAAGTCAAAAATATTGCACTGAGATAGCAAGCCGATTATAATTTCCTGCACATTAAAATGCCTAATAATTGCTCTTTTAAAAGCACGGTTCCCCAAAGCATTTGTTAACAAGTAGGTGGTCTGGAGCAGCTATTGGAAAGCGTGGGATGTCATGCTTTATGCAATCGGCAAACAAATATGTTATGCAAAGCTCTTTTGATGAAGTTACTGGCGGCACGAAGGCGTACAGTGACTGGGACCTTGAACTGTGGCGAAGAAACAGTTAACGTCGATACCTGATGCGTAGAGCTGCACTGCATTTTTAGTGTTGCCTGCCTCTTGAAAGCCACCCACATCAAGTGGCCATAACCCACTTGGAACCCGATGATACTCATTCAGATAATATCTCTTATTACTTCAACCTCTCAAACCATGCAACTTAAAATACAGCAAAGCTTTTAGGTCAAGGGCAAGAAAAGATTTATATTTTCTGACCTGTCAAGAAATTTCCATTATCTCAGCAAACTGCTTTTAGTGCTTAATAATGCTATGACGACAGAAAACGGTTTATAAATGAACCTGTTGGCCACAGATTAACAAATCAGGAATATGCTTTGATCCTTCACTTTGCCCCAGTTAAAGCATTTAAAATACTTGTTCATGGTGTTTTTAATGCATTGTCATTAATCAGTCAGAAATCTGTGTATAATCCACTTGACTTCCTCATTATGCCGGCACTTACATAGCCTTAGAAATCAGATGCTGCATTGTGGCTCAGGCTTTGTCTGCACCTGATTCATCTTCTCAGGGCTGAGTAATGTCAGGGCAGTGTTGCATCACTTCCAGAGGAGGATGAAATGCCAAAGATGTTCCTGACCATGTGCACTCCTTCCCAGTTCCCGTTTCCATCAGACCCCCGTGTCCCCAGGCTCAAGTGCTCCAACATGGGCTGAGAGAACAGGCATTAACCTTTGAGGATAGGGATTTTTTTTTAATACATCTGTTTTCAAGACGAAGGGAAAATAGGGCATCTGCTTCTATTGATTTTTCCTGTGTCTGCTCTGAGTCAGTGGCCAAGTTTTGAGAGTTTCATATATTCTGGCTCCCTCTCAAAACTACTCCACAGATCTGTTTTGCAATGCCGCAGGGTGTTATTAAGTGTTTTACTTTTGAGAAATCACAATATGTACTTTACGTTTGTCTTTTGTACCAATTCCCATTATTGTCCTCATTTTTCTGGCTGTATAAAAACAGCAATTTATCCATTTTGTCAGTTCAGTTTGAAGTTTTTGTTCTGCATTTACCACCGCACTAAAACCTACAATGCTCTTATTATGCGCAGCATTCATTTGAGTGACACAGCAGTAATTTCCTATTTAATGATTGCATTGTTCTCTCCTCTCTTCTCCTTTCTTCATGGACATTAACTTTTATTGTATAATAGCTTGGCTTTGACGCTACACTAAGTTTGCCTTTATGGTTGTTCATAAACATTGACCACAGTTGCACATTATGGCTGACGTTTTTAAAGTGTTAAGTAAAACAAAGCCCTTGAAATTCTCTATGATGGGGGTGTTTGAAACCACACACTTCTCAGATATGTGAAGCTAAAATCCTTGGAAATGGAATGGCTCTAATAATTAAGGTCGATGATAAAGGTGTGGGAGTTTATAACCATAGAAATAAGGTGCACAAACTCAAGGTGGTTTAAACTGCATCTAAAATACACACAGAGAAATTGAATCAGCACATTTTAAAGTGGGATATTACTGGAAATTATTTGTAACAACAGAGCAGCCCAATCACCAATAGAAAATGTTGGCATTGTACATTTCTGCAAAATATTTTGTTAGGTTAAATTTTACATCTATCA
Organism: Plectropomus leopardus; assembly: GCF_008729295.1. Classification (NCBI taxonomy): domain Eukaryota; kingdom Metazoa; phylum Chordata; class Actinopteri; order Perciformes; family Serranidae; genus Plectropomus; species Plectropomus leopardus. The sequence goes on along the minus strand of NC_056485.1, from coordinate 11,707,896 downwards.
TTTCAATGTTTTTAAAGTAACATAGTTGTGATTACCTCAGTGGTTAACACTGACACGTGGTAGTTAGTAAGACTAAGTGTATTAAAATGCCAGGCTATCCTTGAAATAGTGAACACTTTGCTTTGCTTTGCAGTTACTACAACAATGTTTGTGTATTCTTTTCACTGGAATTTATAACACTGACAACTCTTTGCATATGGGCCTGAGCATCAAGGCAACTAAATGCAGGTAGTTCAAAATGAGCAACCAAGTCACATGTTCTCTCTGCTTTGGTTGTTTCCCTGTGAAGTATGCCACCACTTGGATTCCAAAATTTTTGTCTACCTCCAATCTGCAATTCAAATGGAAAGAATATGCAAAATAGGCCAGATGGTGGATCCCCACCTGCTATTCCCCAGCCCATCAGCGAGCCCTTTCTGTGCCTATTCTTCTGAACCCCCTTAACCACAAACTTAAAAAAAATGTGATATCTCAGATGAACCAATCTGAACATTTATTAAATTCATTCATAATAAAATTGAAGTAAGAGCCATTTTTTCATATCACAGCTTCAGTGCTGAACATGCTGTCATGCAAAAATTGATATTCACCAACATTTGGGCTTGATGTTAAGCCAATCAAAACAACAGGATTCCCATTTTCACAAGACCTCCAAAATTTCAAACATGTTGACTTTGCCCTTGTCTATTTGTTTGCATGTACTCTGCCAGTTCAGTCATAAAAATCTGTCAATCACAAGTCCATCAATGCACCCGGAGACGGGCCAGATACCCAGTCTTACAGCCCTGAATGCTTAAGTAACTTTCGCCTGCCAACCTTTGGCTTTCATGGATGCAAAAAAAGGGAGCAGGAAATGATCATTTGCATCTCTGCCAACCTGTCAAGTCAAACCCTCACCGACAAAATGAACGCTGTCAAGCCCTGACATGACGGGCGATTTTGTGTGCGCATGCCAAAGTGTGTCAAGAACTCATCTCCCCACCTGTCCTTCAACAACGCCAAGGGGTGCCATCTTGCTTTTACTCGCTCTCGCTGACGAGAGGGAGGACATGGTGCCGTTCCCCTCCCCGACGACCCCCCCCCCCCCCCCCAAAAAAAAAATAGACCCCACGTCTCGTGTCCTTCTTGGCAGCAGTGAGTCTTCCTTGTCATGACACATTGTCAGGGAAGCTATGCAAAGTAGCAATTTGCCCAGGTATCAGCAATCCAAATTTTAAATGCAAGCGAGACATGATCCCTCTAAATTTAGATCAAATCCCATTAAGCTTGCAAACATCAGTGACACACTGGTGGAGGGTGTGGACTTCAATATGTTTATGCACTGCACTCTTTAGCAGCCACTTTATATTTTATGCATTATATTTGACAGCTGTTGTCCATTGTGCTATGGATTGAACACAGAAAAAAGGAAAGAATTGCAATAATGCCATAAACAGATCTTTAGAAGGAATCATTTTGGAGTGTTTTTAATGGAAATAAGCAAGTAATGCACTGAATGTATAGCTGATAGGGTTGTATTTATATATCATTATGTATCTTGACTGAGGGTAAGCTTACTGTACTCATTTTTGAGCGAAGAGACCATGAAGAGCAGACCACATCAGCCTGACACGGTGTTTTTCGACCTATAGGAGGCTTTTCACACATGCTTTGAAATTTTCACAGTGCACCTTAACAGCTCTTGATAAAGGGTGTTACTGTCATGCCGCTGGGGTATAAAAACAAGCTGTTAAAAAGCACTAGGAACACCAATATCAGTGGCATTCTCCAGAAACAGGAAGAAACATGTCCATTACGGCAGTGGCAAAAAAGTTGCTTTGTATTCTCCGGGTGTTGTCATGTCCTGTTTTCACTCAGATATCAGACTACACACTAATGTAAAGCCCATAAAACGAAAGCCATAAAGCAAGCCAGCCTCGGATTCTTGATTAAAAAGAGTAGATTAAGCGCCAGCGTGGCTGCTCGGTACACATAAGTCATACGGGCTGCTGCTCTGTGTGAGCACAATGGGTAAAATCTGCAGTCAGGTCTCCCCTCCCTTTTTCACATATAACATGGCACTCGGGGGCCTTCCTTGTACATATCATTGCTGCCCTCTGCAGTTCTGCACTCATTTGCTTCTTAATGAAGATGACACAGTAAAATGAGTTGATAAGGCTATAATGGGCTGCTGTGTGACAATGTTCTAAATTGGACAGGCTTTTACTGTCCAATGATGGAGTTATTGTGGAAAGCATAATTCATTTATTGTTAAAATTATAAAACAGCCATTTATAATGATATCATCTCTGCAAGCCTGAAATCGCAATTACTCAACAATTTAAAGGTTAACTTCAGTATTTTTCAACCCGGCTCCTATTTTCCCATGTTTTTGTGTCTTAGTGACTAATGGTTCAGTATTGACATTGAGCTCTGCAGCATTGAAACAGACTGCAAGGTCACCCCTCGGGGCATTTGTGCACCATCAATTGAAGTCTTCTAAGAGGGCTTGTTTTGCCACTGACAGGCTCAGATTGGTATTATAAGAGTCTGACAACATTATACAAAAGGATCCCTATGGTGGAAGAGCATTTTGTTAAAAACTAGGATCCTCTTGATTTAACCAGAAACTAAGTAGGGCTGACCCTGGAAAATCGGAGGCTCAAATCATAAGACAGAGACCCTTGGTCAACTGAAATTGTTTCCAGTTGAGCAGTCTTTTTTTTCTGTGCAATGTACTTCTCAGGACATTTGGTCCCCAGATTTTGCTGCGGAGTGAGTGCTAATGACTTTCACTCTACTCTTTGCATCTGTGGACATGGTGTAGCAGCACAGAGGGAGAGAGAGACCGCACTGTATGGTCTATTAGTGGTGAATTTACAGCTCACAGTAAGTTAATACAATAAAGTCTTTGGCTTTTGTTTGATATCTAGTATCATCACAAAAATGTGTTGTTGTTCCACATTCGCGTTCTGTCGTTGGTGCCATTAGCTTGTTTACGTTATTATTTTTATTTGGGTACAGCCCTATAACTAGGTGAAATGGTGACTATTGAAACAGTTAAAAGACTAAGATGCCTTTTGTGAATTTTTTCTTGTTTCTGTCAGCTTTAAGTGAGGTGTGATTTATGATGACAGGAATTTTTATTCATGTGGAGTCTGGTGGGTTTGGTGATAGTGAATTTTGGTCTGTTTTTTGGTAAACAAAAAGGATCTTACTCTGTAACACAAAGATCTGCCTCTGTAGGCATCCTTTTAATAATGTTGTCAGGCATTTATAATAATAATCTGAGCCTGTCAGTGGCAAAAACAAGCACTTTTAGTGGATGTAAATTTACAGTGCACAAATGCCAAGTGGTTACACTGCAGTCTAATTTGCCACTGCAGCTGCAGGCCTCTCGCTCAATACCAGACCATTTTAATGAATTTTTGTTCTCATTAGTCAAGTAGACACAAAAACATGGAAAAATAAGGCCTGGGTTGAAAAATACTGAAGTAACCCTTTAATTCCTACCAAAAAAAAGTTACACAGCAATCAGAACATCCAGAGCTCCATTCTCAACTTTAAACTGTTTCTAGGACAAGTCCACCGTCCTATTTTTTATCCACTAAAGCTCAGATCCACAGTGACATAAATGTTCAATCCACACCTGTGGTGTGATGTGCCTTGTGACACACAGCTCAACTCTTCCCCTTGGGCCTGCCCGCTCGCCGGCCCCTGCCTGCCGCATTACAAGAGAATGCAATTAATGACAGATGGCCAGGCGATGACCACGTCCTTGAGCCTGCGAGCCTTATTGGCACCCACCGCTAATTATATCACATATAACACAACTAAAAGCATAATAAATCTGGGAGGGAGTGGAAGGTTTTATGCAAGCCCTCTCCTCTTTTTCCAAGTGGTAAATTGCTCCGCTCTTGAAATATCTACAACCTTATGACACCCGTGCTGCATTAGCTTAATTGCCTTTTTCTCGGCCTGTGTTCGTGGGCCTTAAGAAACAGAAGACGAGGGGAAACAAAGAAGCTGTTATGTTTAAGAAATTGTAGGGATCTTTACACTGATTAACAACAATTGCGGCCGATTAGGTGTCATCCCCTGCTATGAAGTGATTCGAGGCGAGAGGGCATGAAATTATGATGCGCCGTGGCAAAATTGTCAAACACTATTAAAGGTTTACTAATTGCACTTGTATTTTCTCACTGTCAATGAGATCATCAGTGGGGTATATTAGCATAAGTTTGCATGACATTTAGCTGTTTGACAAATAATAGACAGGCAGACAGAGGTAGACTCTGTAAAAGTTCAGACTTCCTGAAACTCCATTAATGAGGACACTCCGTTGCCCCACCTGAGGAGTCCCAGAAAATGTGGCGCTCACACGTGTCCATGTAGACAGCTTGTGTCACTGCAGGGTTTTTCCCCTCAACGCTGAGTGGCAGTCCCCACCCTTACAGCCCAACCTTCCCATCTCACCCTGGGCTCGTTACGGGGAGAGTGATGACGGTGTCTTGCAGCAGCTGCTGCAGGGACGGCTCCGCCAAGAGATTGAAGCCAAGCTCCCCCGCCAATGTGCTAAAAGAATCCCAGACACGTAGCCACGTACGGTACAGGCTCTCAGGTAAATGAGCTATAATATCCTGAGTCACAAAAACACCATTCTCAGATAATCACAAAAGCAGAAGCTTGCATATCTTATGACCAAACCACTTAAGATGAAGCACTTAAAATTCCCATTGCCTACCTCAAACAAAGGTTCATGCACTCCACACATGTACAATCAATGGCTGATATCGACTCTAACACGAACAACAGGGCTCAGGCACATGTACACAAACACACCCAAGTGATGGCTGGATTGATTAGTTTACCTGCAGCATTACTCAGCACTAGTTTGTGATATTTATTTTAATTCATCCAAAAAAAAAAAAACACTGCAGCTGCTTTATTGTAAATGCAAAAACACAATAAAAAGTAAGAATGTCCAAATGCTTCAAACTGTAACACAAAGCTGCCTCTGCCTAATTTATCCCACTCACTCTATCATCTGTATTTTTCACTGGCTTATCTGCAACAGACTCGCCCCCTGAGATAAATTTACCCTTAACCTAATGACCTAGCAAATTAGTCTTAGCCTTCCCATCCCATTGTAGATTATGCTGCAACACGGGCACGGTAATAAGCCGTCAGACAAAGTAAATGCCCACCATGTAGGGCACAAATCTTATTTGGCTGGCGCCAAAGTCCACAAAGAAAGCTGAGTCTGCAGCGGGGCTGCTTACTCTGGTGGAAACGGGAGATTTATTAACATATTTCATTAAATATATTGAACAAGCAGGGAGCATGAGTTCAAATATTTGGATGCAGTAGCTGTCTGAAGGGAATTGCAATGGGGATTTCATCAAATTGGTTGAGTGAGTCTAGATATTTTTACTGGATTTAGGCCATCATTATCCCTAAAAGTTAATAATTGTTTTTTTACTTGAAATGCATTGAATAAAGTATGACGAATATCATTTGAAGAAAGGATGCTCAACATCAAATGGCATGCAAAAAAGTTAGTTAGTGTCCAGGCTACCCTAAATTAGGCTGACTGAATTTGACAAGACAGGTTGAATTGTTACAAAATGATTTGCAATGCCAGGAGTGCTTTTAAGGCAGCATGGACACTCACACCTATTCAAGTTAACCCTTTAAAACCTGGATCAGCATAAGTCTTCTTGTGCTGCGTTCAGAATCCTTTCACAAGCATTCAAACCTTTCAAATGTGAACAAATTGGTTTTATCTATTTTTTTAAAAGTTGGTAAAAAGGGCAATCAGAAACTTGACATGAATAGTAATAGTAATAGTAGTCATGAGAAAATGACCTTAAAATTAGTTCAAAATGAGAGAGAGAGAGGGGGAGAAAGAGAGAGAAAGAGATTAATTTGAAAATGATCAAATAACTAGGGGAAAAATATCAAGAAAAATACATTATAATAATTATAATTAAATATTTAAAAGTAGGTTACAGAAAATTTATATTTTTTTAAAATGTCTATATTAATTATTTTATTTTAGCATTTTTTTCACGTCATTTACTACTTCTCTTACCTTTCTGGGTTTTTTGTTGTTGTTTTTGTTTGTTTTGTTTTGTTTTTTTCAGGTAATTTTGTTATACCTTACTAATATCTTACTATTTTTTGGTCATTTCTTGTTGCTCATTCCCCTGTTTTAATTTTTTGAAAAAAAATTAGGCAAGCATGCTCTTGTTTCAAAGGGTTAAGACAAATATCTGTATAAATTTAAAAATGTAACGGTACAGAGGGTGAAAATCCAAGGTACCAATATCTCTGGTCATTCTCATCAATAACCTAATTATATTCAAGTCCCTCACAGGTGCAATCATCTTTATTTAAATTCATATTTCTTATACTTCTGCTGTAGGTAACTCTTTCAGTTCTGTCCCATGTCAGATCTCTTTAACAAACAAATGAGCCGCAGCTGCACATTCTTTCCTAAACAAAGCAGAGAAAGTGTTGAATAGGAAGAGAAATGACTAAGTGGACTGTAGCGATGGTTGTTCAGCTGAGTAAGCACAGCAGGACACATTTCCCTTCACCGCAGAGGGGAAGTGAACTGGCAAAACTAACCTTTAAAACCACAGAGGCAACGGAGAGAAGGGGTGGGGCAGGGCCCACCACCCTCCGTGCCTGCACTCATCACAACTACATGTGTAGTTAAACTCACAGATGCACATTTGCTGTAAAGACAGAGGATTTCCACTGAACGCCAGAAAAAAAAGGAGATTATGGCGGCATGTTGGAGTGAGGAGAAAGGAGAAAATACACACAGATGGGGAAATCAATAAGGGTGTGTGAGAAATGGTCTGAATGGCTTGCATTTCCTCACTGGTCATCAAAAGGTTATTTTACACCCAAAAGCACGTATTGATTGCACGCACTCGGCACGGGCTCTCAGAGAAAGCGGAGGAATATCTGCTGGGGGAATTTACACGGTATTTATTTTTTGCATTAGGATTAGGGTGGGCGTTGGGGACGATCAATGCTTGTTTAATGTAGCTGCAGGGATCAAGACATGAATCATAGGCTCTGGGGCTATTACATTTTATTTGGCATTATCATTGGTGGGCTTATGGGCCCAGCTATCCTTCAATTTAGTCAACATATGGCATTTAAGTTCCTTGTCTACTCTCAGGACGGTGCCAAACATATCTGACACCAATGTGAACGTCCAATACAGAACAGGATGTGCACAAATAATGGCAACCAGGCAAGAGGAATAAATATAGCTTCAAAAAATTAAGGCATTACTTTCTGATATTGTCCCCCCAATCCCCCCATAAAAGGGCCTTTATTAATTTGTAATAAATTATTACTAGCGTTATTTTTCATTTACAAACCACTCACACAACTTTAGTTGTGGAAAATCTAGAGCTGTAACTAACAATTTTTTCTGTTATCAATTAATGTGCCAATTATTTATTCAATTAATCATTTGGTCCATAGAATGTAAGACACGGGAAAAAATGGCCATTTTATGTTCAAAGAGCCCGAGCTGGTGTCATAAAATTGTTTGGTTTTTTTTGTCCAATAGTAATGGAAGAAATTGAACAAAATCATCTTTTTGAATGACTCTAGTGTCCAGTTAATACTAGGGTGATCTGTTGAATGTCCGATTGCTAACGAATCTCCAACTTTTCCCGCTCGCTGTTACTGTAATGTGCTGCACATGCAGCCTGCTACGGTGACTAAACGAAAAGTAATTAAATCGGAGTTTGAGTCCAGACAGCCTGGCAACTACACTCATTAAACAAGACCTAATAGAGCGGTCTCTCAAACTGGGAGGTGTGATGCTTGCCTCAAAATAATGACAAATCAATAGGTCAGATCACAGTTTTATAGTATCTGTTGGAACAATGCAGCCAACCAATATACAAGTTGGATGCTGAATTAATTTATTAAAATGAATATTATGTCTTTATTAATGTTAACTTATACATAATGATGTACTGAAGTTTCTGGGGGAAGCAGCAATAGCTGTTGAACATGCATGTACTATAACCAATGCTCACTCTTTAGTTCCAAAACTACCTGTTAGGAGTAGCCAACAAAATATTGTAGTTAGATTTGGGGAAACATCATGGTTTGGCATTAAAAAAGTACTTTTGTCACATACATCATTAGCGTAGCATGCAAATACTAGCAAATTAGGCTATGCTATTATTAAAAGAAGTCCATGTTGACTTCAAGACACAAACACCAGTCTCCTGGGTAAAAGTTCTGTTTTTTTTGACCTATCCACCACTGCTCCTGCCCACCCTATAGGGGATTCTTGAATATTTGGACATCATGTGGACTTTGTAGTTTTTCATGTTACGTTACGTCCCTTCCTCCTCTCCTCCTGTAATGATCACTATGACCAATAGAGTTCGCCATGGTGAAATAAATATAAGTATGGGTCGTAATAAGCTGCTTGCACAGTCGACCTATGTGGTCTTTTTTCTCAGATCGTGCTGACAATGGAGTGTCACAGAGAAACTGAGACCATGTTTTACAAAAAAGTACTAAAACACAAAAGGTATGATACATTTACATATATTAAATCGAAAGTGATACTGTAAAATGTATCTGTCCACCTAACACTACTGTCCAAAAACTCATTCATTCATTCATTTATCAACTGTATGAAATGAACTGCAGACCTGATGGATTTTTATGTAAAACTTTTATCAATTACTTAGAAGCATTCATAAATGCAGCTTTGATGGCCTATCAAATGTGAGAAACTCATGGCCTTTTAGTCATAACTGGACTACTGATAACTCATCAGCCAGAGATTTTTCACAACATGACAACTCAAATATTGGTCTAATAAAATTTTATAAATGATTTACAAGGCATTGGTCAATGGTTTATTAACCATTAAAAAATAACAATTACATATGTAAGGTGTCTCATCAGAAGGTGGCATCAAATATTCTTTTGATGAAGTAACACATAAAGATTACTGTGATAAAAAAGGTGATTTTGCCTTTGCCTTTTTGACTTATTAACATATAATCTGTCAAAAGTGGGAATGTAACAAAAGAAACCAGCATAATCAAAGTTTCATCTCAAAGACAATGACAGTTTCACCTTGTCAGAAATTTTTTCCCTGCACAAAGAAGACCTTTGGAAACTGCCGACTGTCAAAGAGTTGGCATAAATTGCCTGAGCCATAGCAGTTTAAGATGATCAATTCCACCAAAACACGCATCATCATGACATACAACTATGTTGCTGCAGCGCTGGAGATCAGTTCATCAGCAGATATCTGAGCATGTTAAAAATCATTTATGGTTGGTGATAAAAAAGCAATGCTGGATCAAGGCCAAGATCCATTGTGCTGGTAAAACACAAGTGTAGCATTTCTGCTGATGAACAAAAGTTAGCGGACAGAGCATGGATCATTTTCCCCTCTCCCATCACCGTACCATTCCCAGCACTCGGCCCGTCAGCCCCCAGACGGTCATTGACATCGACCACATAGCCAAGCAGCAATCCTGTGGTTCAAATGAATAATTCAACCATAACCAATAAGCCAATGTTCCAGCGCTCAGCCTGTGACACAAAAACGATAGCATCCCCACTTATGTCTGTTGAAATTACAGAGATTAATAAGAGCACACAAACGTCGGCAGTCGGCATGCTGACAAACAACAACCGCCATGTTTGATTTGCATGTATTCGGGGAGGGAATCTATTTACGAGCTGCTTTGATGTGGCGGGCAATGGGCAGAGAAATATGACACACAGTCCCTTCAAAAACTGGGTTTAGTTGATCTGATTTAACTAATTGAGGATTCAATCCAGTTTCTAACAGCCATGCATCAATCACTGTTAGAAAACATTAAGCCAAGGGGAAATGTTAACAGTACCCTAAAGGGAAAGGTAGCCGGTTACCACTGACAAGTTTTGACATTACATTGAAGTGTTATGTCAGCTGCAGCTGCTGTAAAAGTGTTCATGTTGTTTTACTTATAAGCAATTCTTAGCTGAATAAGTTGCATCATAGATAGATAAAAATGTTTAAAAGTAACCCACCGTAGCTAAATATAAAATCACACACATATTGCAAACATCCTTCATGGGACATGCATGATGGAAATTTATTCAACATTTTTAATCATTAAGACTTTCATTAAGCAATAAGACTAAGGCTGCATTCAAGCTGACGGCAAAAATCGGATTTGTTTCTAAAATCAAATCTTGAAGACATACAGTCCATACCATCATATAAAGTCATAAGATCAGATTTGTGTGTCCACGAATCACAAACCTATCAGCATGAATTTCTGTGGTAACAACAGAAGTGTTGCTAGCTATGTAGCTACTCTGAAGACCTGGCTTTCCAACACAGACGCATTTCATCTTCCAAATATGGATATACAAAGAGGGCCCTTCCTAACTTAAAAATAAAATAATTTAGTCGTGCAGCTGAAACGTTATTGGACCAAATGGATCAAATGCCTAAAGTGAAACCATTTCCTTCAAAACAATGTATCCACTGAATTGAAGACGTCTCTTTTACAATGTGACTTTATGGGAAAAAGCCTTTTTGGGAAGTTGAAGAAGTTGTTTTTCAGCAGTTTGGCCACTTTATCAAAACTGACTTCAAAGCCTGCTCTGAGACTGAAATAAGGCATCGTGTGTTAGCATGCTAGACTTTGCTAACTAACTTTTCAGACTACAGCTGAATTCATCACTTTTGCAGGTATTGGGGTTAATGCAAAGTATTGGACAAACTAAACTTTGATCTGATGATGGCTGTACCAAATTCCATTCTGTAGTTGTGGAGTTATATCTGGCTGGACCAACGGGTCGACCACACTGCTAACTGTGGTAAAAATGCTTTTTTATGCAGGATTTGCCTCTTCACTCTGTTCTTTATAATCAAAAACTGAATATCTATGGATCTTTGGATTTTGAACTGTGGATCAATCGAAAAAAGCGATTTGAAGGCATGGCCTTGAGCTCTAAGAATCTGTGATGAGCTGTTTTCACTATTTTCTGACAATTTATAACCTAAACAACTCATCCACCAATCAAAAAAATAGTGGAGGGTTTAGTCAGTAATGAAAGAAAAAAAATCACTACATCCATGTTGTCTCTCTCACTTCATTTTCTCACTATCTTTCACACACATGTACATGCAGCTCTCTGATGAAAACGTTGATTGTCAACTGTGATGACACCATCACCGCCCACAGGAGACTGTTACTACATCCTTCTTATCCTCATTTATATGTATATACGACAGGCACCGCGGCGGCTCGCTGGTTTGCACTGTCACAGCAGGATGGGCTTGGTGTTTTGCAGCTCAGTAACGTCTGCTCTGGCCCTGCTGTATGGAGGGTGCATGTTTTCCTCATGTCTGCGTGGTTTTCTTTACCACCCTAAGGACATGCATGTTAGGTCCTTGCCCTTGACAAAGATGCTGGCCTCAGAACTTGAATTGCTCCCGTGGCATTGCACTGCAGCTGGAATACTGCGATATAGTTAGGAAGGGTCAAAGGTACAGGACAAAATTCCCCACAGGGACTTACAGCAGCATCATTTAAAACCTATATATTATCTTGAACATGAACAGGCATACAGAGCGTTTGCAGAACGATGCAAAGAAAAAACATGCAATACCGGAATGAGAGAAATAAACTGCAAAAGATGTTTTCAAATGTAGTAAAGCCCTCTCAAGGGAGGCTTTAAGACAGAGGATCTAAAGTTTGTGTAATTGTGTCCATCTAAGAATCCAAGCGCTTTAAAGTTCAGGCTAAAGAGGAATACAGAGACAAGATGGACGCCTCAACGGTAATGGTAGCTGACAGTGTGATTAGCCACTGACAGCACCATTAGCTAGAAAAGTCACCCACTTTAAGGTCCGTCCTCACTTGCTTTCGCTTTCCTTTGTCTCACGTCTGAAGCTCTGCATTACCTAAAATCAAAGTGCTACAGGGAAAAATGGTGCAGGTGTGTTAAAGGCAGCAACACAGAGGGTGCTTTTGCTCCCCAGGCATGACAAAATCTGATATTTTTGCAGGAAAGCCACATGCAAACGATGAACAACTCAAGTACTGAAAGCAGCGGTGCAAGCAACATACTCAGAACAGCCAAACACTACAGCTATGGATCAATATTGCTTTCTCTTGACAGGGAGTGATTGATCACAGACCGACATGAGATTCCAAGATGAAAACAGCAGGTGTCTTCTCTGGAGGAGGATGTCGAGTAACAGAGCGGTGCACCCGCTGATGAAACCGACAGGCCGGCAAAGACATAGAAACCAGAGCCTTCACTCGCCCACGCACCTTACGTGACTAGAGAGACTCAATTGAAGAGCCGGAGACTGTGGATGCAGCAGCTCTTGCCGCTGCTGCTGCCTTGGAAGTCTGTTACAGCAGTCTCCCGCTGTTTTGAAATGATTTTCAATTGAGTTTTTTTGGTTTTGTGTCAGTTGTGGAGTGACATGCCCTGACCAGTGTTAAAGAGAGGCACTTTTTTTTCCAGTGGCGACAAAATGTCTGTTTTGATGGTTTCTGGTGGTTGTCTCGAAATCAGCTAAATGTTTATGCGCCAAGGATTTTTGTGCTTTTACATGGAACAAAGTGAACAAGGATACTTTAATGATTAAGGTAATCGCGATGTATTCTTTTTTTCTGCCCTTTTTAGCACAATCAGTCGAAATAATATACCTCCCCTCCTCCTTTAAATCATGTGTCTCTAACATCACTCACAGTTAAGCTGCCCTAAAAGTTCCTCTAGTGTTTTACCAATAGACCGATTTAACATAGTGCCCTGTTATCACGCCAACCACCACTGATAAGATGCACTTTTATCACAAAGCAGATGTTTAAAAAGGACAAAGCATATGAAATTTCATATGCTGCACATTCATCTCCCCCTTTGTCCTGCTGTCTGTGTCACCCCGATTATATATCTATAGAAATTACAATGCAAGGAGCGTTCGGAGCATGAGGCATCCATTCGGGATTGATTACATGGATATCACATCCCATCAAGGACATCAGTAGGGTCCTGGCAGGCTTGAGTAATTCAGCCACATGTTCAGACATGTTTAGGCAGGCTTTTGATACTTCAAAAAGGTTGAAATGTTTGTGATAACATCTCTTGACATCTATTCATGCGGTGGTCTGAGCCTGGGAATGTGTCCCAGGCTTTCTAAAGGGCAGCAGTGACCACAAAGAGAGGCATGTTTGAATCGTGACATTTCATGACAATTCATGACAAAAGGGGAAAAAAAGTTTAGTTGACGCATGTGCTGGATTTACACTCCAGTTAGTATGTGGAATGTACATTTCCATCGATATTTTTTTTTCGAGCAAACGTAAATGTTGATGCTGTTATATTTTTTGTTAATGCAAAAGATTAAAGCCACATATACATTCCAAGTGTCTTTTATCTGGGTAAAATCCAGATGAGATTAAAGACACTTTCATTTTCACTTAGCCACATGAGTGCAAGAGTTAAACACGTAATTAAAAACAAGTATATTAGAGGCTTTTAAACAAAGCAATATCTATTTCCAAAAATAAGGATGTTACAAAATATTGACGCAACATAAAAAAAATTAATAAATTCTACTTTCCATGTGTTTGCCACTTTTTAAAGGAATATGTACTTGCAGCCCTTTATCACACACTGCCTAAGGAATTCCATACAGCTCAAAGCAAGATAAAATTAACTTTTTAATACTATTTAAATGCCAAATGTAAGGAAATTTAAGACCAATTTTAATAAAAAAAACCAAAAACACAACAAAAAAAACCCTGGAAGAAATGAAAACCAAACCACTTATTTAAAAATCTTACAATGCAATTTAAGAAAAAGGAAAAGATTTATAAAATCCTTATCTTTCCAAATGTCTTAGCATTTTAAGACTTTTGAAAAATTGATTGAAGATGTTTATAAGCTATATCTACTACTTTTTTAATGCCACGGAAAATGAAATTATAAAAACTGAAATAAAAAGGGGTAATTATTTTTTTTTAAAAAAAAAGATGTTTCAAAATATTTTGGGATTTTGTAATGTAATGTCAAAAATGATGAATAAATGATGACTGCTGAAAAGCTGATTCAAGAAATTTAAATACCAGGCTTAATTTTTTGATGAATCAATTCAATGCCTTGTCAAGGATCTGTGAAAACCATGTGCCTAATAAACATAAATTTTGTTTCTTTAATTGTTAATTAATCATTTTAGAGGCTTGAATGGATGGGAGAAACATTGAAACATTTTTTAATTGTTATTATTCTGTTAATCATCTTATGACCTCTGAGATTTATCTCATGATCCATTAGGGGGTGTTTGCTTTGCTTTATAGTGCAACATTTTTAGTCATTTCAATTAATAGACACAAAAATGCTTCAGGACATGCAGTCAAGCTTACAGCATCAGTATTATTCAAGCTAAAACCAGCCTGTAAATAGTGACTGGTATCAATGGCTAATCCTCTTTGATGATTAAATATGTGTCCGCTGTATCATAATTCTTTGATGTCCTCTCATTTGGAGGTTTTTCACATCCATTATCTCAACTTAGCCTGATCAGAGGTCAACATAAACAACCCCCAGAGAGTCCAGAGGATCTAATACATTACTGGAGTCAGGTTGAAACAGTTTAGTGGGAGATGAGTTCCCACATTGAGATGGTCTCCTCCTCCTCAGACAGGCGGGGTCAAGGCTGGGAGGTAATCCAATAAAGCTGATTCACTGCGCTGCTGTAATATGGGGTCACAGTGTTCTCAGACGCTGGGAGGGGAAGGAAAACTGGTAATTGTCCTTGAGAAACACCACTGGTAGAGTAATGCACATCAAGCCAGTCATGAGTTACATTGACAACATTATTACAGACCAGCAATTAAAGCTCAAAACTTTGCTGACTCTAATCTTTTGAGACGTTTAAGTCTTTGGCTTGTTGATGATGTGACTTTCCAAACGAGTAAATGGAGAACGAGGCTAAGATGCATGGCAGCGCCTTCCACAGTGCTGCGGGACTGGCCTTGAGGGTGCCAATCGCTCTGTTATGGAAATTGCATTGGCTACTTGTCAATGGTGATGTCTAGGGAGGAAGGGCCACCTAATTGGTTTAAAAAGTATGGTGCCATCGGCAAGAGCATATCAATGCTTGGTATCACAATCTAACCAAAGGATTTTAAGAGTGAGGCCCCGGGAGAGGAGAACACTGTGAGCTCACATGATGCAGGCGGAGAGCATATGTAGACACGAAACCATTTCTGCGCTCATAGCTGCATATTCAACTAAATTAAATGTAAGAGAATGCATAAAAAATGTAATAAAATATAGAACCACATCCTCTCAGTGTGCAAACTTCCCTGCTGGCTCTGTACAATTGTGGATAATGATCACACCTAAGTTCATAGTTCTTTAAAGATCCCAACACTTTATTTGTCAAACTAAAAAGGTCATGTTATCTCTCTCCTTGTTTTGCTTTTAAATCTTTGTTGCTGTTTTCTGTTCTGTCCCACTGCCTCTCCTCCCTGAAGATACAGTAATATCTAAACTAAAGAGAAATTGATTCCACTGCCCTTTCTCAGAATAATTTACATGTTGGACTCGGCTAATCTTTGGTAAATTGTGGTCCAAACTTGTAAAGGTCACCGATCACGGTACCTTTCGAGAAACGCCACGCGAGACACGCTGTCTGTCGGTGCTCATCAGCGCTCAGGGTCAGCACACGGGAGGTGACAGACAGCTCAGGGGTTGATCAATGTGCCGACAGCTATTAGGTAAGTGGGGCTGAAAGGGCAAGTGTGTTTAAGTGAGCCGCCGGGGAAAGCATGCTTTCTATCACTGAAATTGAACATCAACATTGAGATTAGCTAGTTATGGTGTGTTTACAGCCACAGGGCACAGGGGTCAAATGAAACATCACACTGAACAACATGACGGCTTTAAACTGAAATTAAAATTAATTTTTGCTGAGAAGCCAGAATCTATGGCGGCATGGCCATGATGTTTCCATGATGTTTCTTTTGATTTTTATCTTTATTCTGAGGTGTGATTTGGATCAAGGGGTAGTCAGGGCTGGAAACTGGCAACAGCTACCAGCCAAATACTGGTTAAATATACATGTAACTACTAGATTTGCTTCACTCACTACCCAAAAAAACAATGGTAATCTATTGAGTGGCTAGTAGATGTGGGAAATCTACCAGCCACAGTGGCAGGTGGACTAAAGAGTTCCCTGCTGAAAAAAAAAACCCAGCTTGACCTGCTTAAGATGGTTAAGCTGGTTGACCAGTTTAATGTATGTTTTCACATAAATTTTTGATGGTTTAGCTTGTCATACCAGCTTGTGATGGTCTAACTGGTTTATCCATTATAGTTCCTGTAAAACTGAAACTATGTCAATGTCTTTGAGTATGAAGAAATAACTGTCATGAGGTGGAAGTATGAAAAGCAAAGGGCATAAATCAGTTAAATCGACTGTCATGGTCTATGCATAAAGATAAATCTGCGCAACTTTAAAGGCTAGTCACAGCAGCATGTCTGGCTGGTGGCCCATCCGACTAAACCATCAAAGACCAGCTAGAACTGGGTCAGGACTCTCTTCGACCAGCTAAAACCAACTAAAACCAGCTACCAGTTCAAGCTGGTTTTTACTTGTTTTTACTTTTACAAACTTGTATCTAGTCAGTAGGTTTGAGCTTCTCCAGCCAGTGACCATGGACTCTGACGGCACTTCTCTTAGCAATACTGCCTCACTCTCAAATGTCAACTGCTGCCACAGGAAACGCTTATCCAAAAGCCTGAGGCTTTAACACGGGTCTCACATATTTCCAAAAAGGTTCGAACAATGTAAAATGTGCACCGTAGCTGCAGTCCCATTAGAGTGTGCAGCATTAAAAAGTGAAGAGAGGGAGAACACACATTTTTGGTTCGGCTTTAAAAGGGGCTTTTGTGTTTTTATAATGTGGTTTCTGTTCCCAAGCAGTTTCCTTGGCCAAAAGCAGTACCAAGGCCTTTCTTTTAAGTGCTGCATAATTTTTTGAGACCAACTCATTTCTCAGCACCATGGGCCCATCTTTGGCAACGGAAAGCCCAAAGCACTATTTCCAAATTTTAAAAAGGTCACAAAGATGTAGAGGAAAGGGCAGTCATGCCTCCGTCTCATCACCCTGTCACTGATGTGTGTCCACCAGGAACGGTAAAGGACAGGATGGCCTGTGGCAGCGTTTGATGGCGACGACCCCCATAAGGGATCAGTGCATGTTAACTAATGCATTCGATAGGAAATCCAAGACAAATGGCAAATTAATCAGCCAACTAAGGCAGCTGTTTTTTTTTTTTTTACTTGAACACATACGAATTTTTAAATAGGTGGCAATAATTGTTTAGTGACTCAGGACAATTGATTCCCATTATGGATGGTGTGAGCGAGACCCCGAGTCAGGTCACACGGGGGTTGAAAAGGCTTACACATAACTAAATGAAAACAGATGAGATGCACACAAGAATTGTAATTGGGAAATGTGGGAGAGAATCGAAAACAAACAGTTCAAGGTCTGAGGAGTGTGAAATAAACTAAGATTCATCCCAAGGTCTCTACATTTTCCACAGATTGTTTGTTTGCTTTTTAAAAAGCAAACAGAATCGCACTGAGAATAGCAAAAAGAAAAAATGAGCTGAGTACATGGTCAACCTGCAACAAGCTTTCATTTAACAACATTCAAAGCACAAACAACCATCTGCTTTCTAAAAATGTTCTGACAAACAGGTTTTGTGTATGAAATTAAAGAATGGAGTTTTTATTGTTGTTTTGCCTCAAACATCATCAATATGCAAGTTACATGAATTAGAATATAGCTATATATTTTTTTAATAATAAATATACAGGCATGTTAAACTGCATGATTAAACTTTTTTTCTCTTATTTTCAGGTATTTCTCTTTCAATGTTTTCTAATTTCTTGCAGATTTCTGGGCCATTTCTTGTTAAACTCAGATCACTAAATTTCTGTGACATCGTCCCAAAGATCTTTGTTCGAAACCGCGTTTCATAATTAAAGATATGCATGACACCAAAAAAAGAAAAAGTATAAACTTTTCCACTTAGAAGCTTTTTTTAAAAAAACAAACAAAAAAAAAAAAAAAAGTCTGAAACTTATTGCATTTCCAGAAAGCTCCAACTTTAACACTTCTGGAAAAGATGGACTCTTAACAGCCTTGTAAAATTATCATTGTAACGCTTATTAAAAGAGACAGAGAGAAATAAACTTTTGGAATGATCGTCACTTCATTCCCTGAGATGTTCCGACATGCCATGTGTTCATTTCCAACCTCATACCTCCTCATGACCCCTGCTCTATTTATGGTAAATATGATCTGATCTGATCTGACTGAGTCGCAGCAGTGGCAATCCAGCAGTTAGTCGTGTCACTTATTTCCAAAACACAAAGGACCGGGGCTGCCAGTTTTCACTTCCATCTGATAATTGGCCTGCCCCAAAGATCTGCAATTACAGCACATCATAATTAATGGCCCGCTTTCCGGAAATGATTCAACTTTTGTCCTTTCACAGGTTTTTTTTCTTGGTCTACAATTAAAGCTGCCACCTGAGGAAATGCGAACGCACAATTACAACGGACATAAAGGATCGGTCATCACGGGTCAGTGTAATTTCAATAGTCGTCACAGGTGAAGGGTAATATCATAAAGGCTGTCCTGTGGAGTTAGGCAGCCTGTCATAATGTTGGATCTCTTTGCACTCATGAAGGGCACTGATGTTACACAGCAGTGCTATGAAGGGCCAAACACACACAACAGTCAACCAAACAGATTTCTTTTGTTTTGATGACAATGGGAACAGTTATTGTGTATATTGTAGTAGGAGCGCCTAAAAAAACATCATGGTTTTATTTATTCTGATATTGAACTGTAGTGATTTCTTTTCTTGATGTATTTGGCCATAACTTTTTAAAAGATTTGCCAAAAGTGAAGTCTGAATATTACTTGTTTGTCTGACAAAATCAGTCAAAATATCTGCAAGTACTCAGCTTGCAATGATATAAAAAAAAGAGTAATCTGGCAAATATTATTATTAACAAAGCTAAAAAAAAAAAAAAAAAGGCAAATATTTGCCACTTGATTAATGACAATAACGGTTATTGATTAACTTAATCAATCAATTAATCAACTAATGGTTTCAACACCTTCACAGCCCAGATAATCAACTGGTAAAACTCACAATTTTATTCCGATACAGGAAATTCACAATCTGTGACAGTAAAATTGCTCAAAAGACATTTGGTAAAAGACTGGCATTAGTTGAGGTTGATTGAGTTCTGCAACTAGTTTGTAACTCTGGCATGAAAGTTGCGCTACATGCTACATAAAGAGGACATGACTTCCTGCACTGGCAGTGAACATTGGTTTTTTACCTAAACAGCAAGTGTGGACTTATCCAAAATGATTGTAAATACCAAGGAATATTGGGCTGAATCATTTATCTAGTTTTAGACTTTTCATATTTAATTCAAATGAGTTATATTTATCATTTTATGAAGCATTTTCCTATTCATAGATTAAATTAACCTCCTATTCACTTAAAACTTGACAGTGGTCTAAAAACTGAGCATCGATTGAAAGCAAATACATCACAGATATACAGTAGTAATTAAACTGGTTAGTCAATTTACAATTCTATGACAACTTAATTTACAGCACGACAGAACCTTAGAGGATCCGTAGCTGAGAAAATGAACAAATCCGGACATAGCTCTGTCTCATGTGACATCTGGTGGAACTGGAGCTGTTTATGCAACTCGGGGAAGATGGAGCACATACACAAAGTGGAAAATTGGCACTGGACATTAGGTAACCAACCATTTTCTGCTCTATAGTGGTATTATGATTGCGGGAAACCTCTTATACAATTCTGCTCACAAACATCTGCAATACAAATGGCCATGCTGCAATCTATAGTTACAGATACAATACAAAAAACACCATTGCTCTGTTTTGTTTTAAACAGGCTTATTTATGGATATCTACTTAAAGCATCGATCAATCACACATTAGCATTAGTAAAGGACACAGTCACACCCTCTCTCATTCCCCCCGCAAGACAATAAGCTACAGCTGCTTAAGTGGGCAAACAAAGGTGAACACAAATGGGCAGCATCACCCTTTAACGTCATTGTCAGTAAAGTCGGATATTAATGCTCTGTCATGCTGAGAAGTCAAGTAATTCAGCATAAGCGATGAAGACGAGGATGAGTAATGATCTTTGAAATGAGGTGAGTTTGATAAGTGTATGTGTGTGTTCATTTGGTTGAGCGATGGGTGTTCAGCACATAATTTATTCAATGACTCACTTGTGCTCCTCAGATTCGGCACAATTATATGAGCCTCAGATCTCGGCATCAACACAGTGAATTTTCTGTGCCTCATTTCATCACCGTCTGTGGATATAAACCTAGTTTCATAAAGCAGGGTGAATGAAAAGCACAATTCATCCCATTGTGGGCTGAGAGCTCTTTTCACAACAGGTGCAACATGTACCTGAACCTAAGCTTTTTCACTATGAGATCTGCTGCTTTGCCATCAAGAATATGGACCTCTGGACATCATCAGGAAAGCAAGGAGGGAGCTGAAATTGATCAAGCTTTGGGTACCAACACAAAGCAATTCTGGCACTGGCCGTGTACAGAGACCCTAATCACTGCAAAAGCTGACAGTATTGTCAAGACAAACCTTAAAAAGTAAATCTACCCTGGTCTTAAATAAAGAAAAAGCTTAGATAAAAAATGATGTAATCAAGCAAAAAAGCTAAATATTCACTTGTTTCAGCTTCTCAATTGCAAAGATTTGCTGCTTTTCGGTATGAAATGTAGAGACATAAAATGTTGAAATTTTAGGTTTCTTTATGTTTCAACATCATTGTGTAGGTTAAAAAAACCAAACAACTAATTTTGTGGCACTACTCCAACTGGAAAAGTGGCAATGTCTATGTAAGCTACAATTACATTTTTGGCACTAAGCGCAGCAATATGTAGGTAAAAACAACCATGTTTTGTGGCACTATCCAACTGGAAAAAACAGCAATGGGTTAATAAAAAACCACCCACAATTGTGGGCTAAAAAGCCACAAGACACACAATGATGACCTACAACAACTACTTTTTCTATTTGTCGATCTCAAACAGTGGTCTGCAGCTTGGCAAGCCTTTTGCCTAGATGTCCCCACAGCCACCATCCCCTCCACCTTCCGCTGACAACTCAGATCATATAATAAGTCACTTCAGAACGTTAACATGTGACTGTGGTTGTGTTTGTGACCACATCCGGTTGTGCACTGCAGCATAGGATGCAGATAGAGCACAGCCACCACTAGTTGGCAGTGCAAGCGAGATTATTTTCCCATGTGCAGATACTCCTTAAAGCAAATAGGTTTGAGCTGCCAGGTGTTGTTTTTGCTCATTCCACAAAACACACAAGCAGATCTTGGACACTGTTTAAAAGCATATTGCTGTAGAAGATTTACTCCGCAGCTCCAGTAATTGGGCCTCACCTCATACCTCCACGAGAGTCCACCATCTGGATGTGATGGCCCTGAGTGTGGAACATGCTGTCCTGTCAGCAAACACAGGTGTGACCTCCATCTCTGCCAAGCTCCCATTGATGTTATTTTATGCCCCTTTGTGAATAGTTTGCTATTTTCCCCAATCCATGCAACTTATTATAACTGTACTCTGGTTGGCCTAGAATCAAGTTGAGGAAATGTAAAAATAACATTAGGGTTGGGCCTTCCCAGGTGATGTTCAGAGCCCAAGAAGTGTTGATATTGACTTCACACTGGAGCTGTGATGTGCTTTCCCTAACTGAAAAGGCACAAGCAACTTTGTTCTCCTAAGCAGAAGAATCCCAACATCACTTAATTTAAAGATGTAAGGCCTAATTAAAGCATTACACACACGCTGAATCAAATTAATGTTCTGTCACTTAACTGTGTTTTTTGAAACACTTTTAAAAAGCCATATCCAGCATAAAATCTGTGTAAATAATCGATTTCTTTCTATTTGCTTTATCAGCCTGGACAGTTTCTGAGCACTATACTAGCTTCACCCAGACTCTCCGGCTTGTCTCTTCTATGTTGGCCTCGGTCCATCCGGCCCAGATCAGCCATTCCATCGGATTATCATTGACAGGAAGTCTGGACCTGCTGAGAGAGGCACTTTCCCTCCTGATTCTCGATCTGACATTGGGACGGACAACAAACAACTCTTTTCCACGGGGAGCGCAGTGCTCCATAATCCATACTGACCTTCCCTGGCTGCAATTCAGCTTTATTTTTAGTCAGGCTGAAGAGGAGAAACCTAAGCGTGTGTTGTTGATGCAGAGAACATTGCAACAATTTACCCAGCTGTGCTCCACCTCACCAATGCTTTATTTTGATGAATGGCAAGAAACACTGATTTTGCTTCTTAAAGCCAAAGTAAGCTCTCTTTGTGACTCAGAATTACTTTACATCTTATGATGTACATGGATTTGGTAATACAAATGCTGGGGGTAGACAAAATGACATAAATAACAATAACACTCATGAAAAAAATATTTTCAGTTAACCGTTTACCTCACTAAAAACGTTAGTCACATGAAGTTGTGTGCCAACTAGCATTATGTCTAATTTTATATTCTGTTGATATGTCAAGACTGTTTTTTTCTGTGGGTTTTACTGTTTTTGTTGTTTAAGGACAAGGTTGGGGATAATTTGTTTTTTTTTCTGATTGTTAACAAATCTCATGAAAAGACAAAAACTACAATTAATTGATCCAATTAACAAGTATTGCCGCAGATCTCCAAGTGGTGTTCATAACCTGTTAAAACACATCAATGAGCCACACTAATGAACTGTGTGACTACCTTAAATACTCACTAGTGAACTGAATTTGTATTAATCCATGGCTGAAAATAGTCTGCGACCAAAGCACTATTTACTCCTGTTAAAGTAACAGCCCAGAGGACAGAGGAAAATAATGGCATTGTATGTTTCTGCAAACCACAGATAGATTACATCTGTACCTTTTGATACGTATCATATCAACATTTTTAAAGTGGTGTAGTTCTTATAACTTGTTTATAAGACAGCTGACATGATGCAGGCCACTGTCCAACAAAACCATTTCAAGCACTCATTGCCGCACCAATACTGTTTTTCTTTTACCATAACATCAGCAGCTTTCCCAATAAGCAATTGTGCAACCAAAACTGAATGTTTTTTTAGCAAGACACTGGTGCATCTCCAGCCCTGATTGTGGCACTAAAACCAAGTCAGAACATGATTTGTTTCCTTACCATCACCAAGTGGTTCTTGTGCCTAAACATGATCACATGTAACCACAGCGTTGCTGAAACTTTAAGTTTCAACTTATCAGCTTCCAAATAACGTACGAATGTTACATATCTTTGGTTTGCAGAAATGTATAATGCCAGCGTTTATCCGTATTCTGATGAATGGGCTGTGAGTAACAGACGCTAAAATCTTAAGTGCCCAGCTGTTTTAGACACAAATAATTTGGCATGTTGTTTTAGTTGTCGCATTGCAATCTAATTATCAGACCTCTTTAATTGATGATATTGCTGCTAATTGGCACTCACTATAACATGACTATTGTAGTATCTGTAATTGCAATTGAATTAATTACGGGTGTCTTACTGTATTAGTGTTTGTCTTTTATTTTTCAGCCCCCTTCTAACATTGTGTAATGTTTCAACTAGTGTGAGATATGGATAAGATATTCTACTATGATAAAGATTTTAGCACAGTGAATAGAATTTTATAAGATGAACTGCAGTAAATCACGTGGAAATGCAATTGACAGTTTATAGATAAAATAACCAGGTATTAATCTGTTTTTAGTTATCACAGTGAATTAAATGCAAAGGAACAAGTCAAGGTGCTTGAGCGCGTGGATGCAAGAGTAAATCCGTAAATCTAAAATAACCATAAAGCAGTCCTGCTCATTGATTTGCAACACTGCCGATAATGGTGTCATACAATCCAAGACATTAAAGAAGACATAAACAATATACAGCATACATTATCATGCTGCCCAACCCTGAATCTAGCTGTGTGTTAACATCACATACAAAGTGATATAACTGTTCTATCGTTCACTTAGTTAACATTTTCACCCCATAAGTATGAAGGCATCTGTCTTGGCCACACACATTTTCCCCCTGAATGAACATCATTCAAATAAACCAGCACTCAGCTCAATCTCCTCAATGGTGGACACATTAATCTTCAAACTGATTGTAATCTGTCGAAACAAATAGAAATCCATTACAGCAAATTCCCCTTCCCAAAGAATGAAAAAAACATCTGTTTGTCTTTGATAATGTTACTGCTAAATCTCTCCCTTTCACTTGACATGACAACATGCTTAAAAAAGGACGGTGTGTTAATGGATGTGCCGTGTTTTGCTTAAAAAAAAAAAAAAGAAGAAATCTTTAATTATTACAAAGATTCCTCCGATATTTGCATACTTTGGTTGAACATCAGGGATTGTCTAGAGACCAGAGTGCCTGGAGCAAATTAAATGAAACTTCGCGCCAAAGATAATTCGGTGATTAATATTTTGGAATGTTAATATCAGAATAAGTAGGTAAGGAGAAAAAAAGGCGACTTTACCTAAATAGAATAATTATTTTGCTGCCGCAGTGTGTGTTCGTGTGTAGGGCGGAAGTATGTGTGTTGTGTGTGTCTGTGTGTAGTTTGTCGCTGTGTGCTTTCAAGCAGCTGCAGTGCTTTCAAGTCTCACAGAGTAGAAAGTACAGAACCAAGAAATGGAGAACAGGGGGAGTAAATGTTAAAATTACCATATTGATGGATGTTACAAAATAGGGGCTTCATCTTTTTCATCTGAATTTCAATGATGCATAATCATAATGGTCATTTGCTTTGCCTATTTGCATAGTTCCCAGAATTATTCAATTTTTAGGTCATTTTACCAACAAAGAGAAATGAAGACAGAAACTATGTTTTTATGTGGGTCATCATTACGTGTCACAAACTACCACTTGCTGCAGCGCACCTGAAGCGGTGAACACACTAGAGGAGATTTTAAAAAATGCTAAATATAGGAACAAAGTCCGTCACTAGTTTATTGTCTGACTTTTACATGTTATGAACAAGGGAAAAAACAATGTTCAGATCTGGCATTACATTTTTAGTCTAACCTCTTTAAACTATATGACAACATGTTCCAACCATTCATGTAGATCTACCATTTTTTTCATCAACCTTGGCAGACTCTCCACAATCTTAACATCAAACATCAGTGGTTGAAAAGGGGTTTTTCACAACATAACATATATAACATATTGAGGTGGAGTCCAGTAAATATAGTCAACTTGGAATAGTATGATTCTCTAAGTATGGAGAAAAACATGCTTTTTAACAGCATATTTGTGTGGACAACCGGCTGGGTCAGTCCCGGAATTGTTCATGTAGTTGCATATGTACTATGCTAGTAACTGGAGGATACCAATAGAGGGCACATTTTATGAAAATCCATTTAAAAGTTGCCAGGACATTTAACTTTAAAGCACAAATGTCAAGCTCATGCTAGCAGAAAAATCCAAAGATCACCAAAGTCATTAATGTTTATCCCATGAGGACATAGGTGTTGATACCAAATTTAATGGCAAGGTATTTCAGTATGGGCAAAATTGGTGGACCAACTGACCAAACAAAAGACAAGCAATGCCCTCTCTAGAACTAAAACCTGAGCATGTCTGAAAAAGATGTCCCATTGACACATATTGCTATCACATACTTTAGTCATCTTTGTTTTTCTGATGTAATTAGGACACAGTCAAAGAAATAGGATTTATCATGTGAAATTATGTGATCACTGTGAATGGTATTCAGTATTGTCTGTCATATTTCATAAACGAGATTTTGTCACCTTGCTCCTTTGTTTTAATTGAAACACCTAACGTCACTGAGACAGTGTTTAACCTGGCTGCCTTTGATGTTTTCCACAAAACACTGCTATAGATACACTCATCTTTGTGTTTGCATAAACTGTCCATGGATAGGCTGCTGCAGGTTCCTCGCTAAGGTCTCCATAGCAACACCTTGTCATCTGTGTTTAAGTCAGTCTGTGTAGCAGTCGTGTCACAGGGAAATGCAGCCTCAGTACCCATCACAAAGTGACAGTGCAATTTACTTTACTCCCTAATCCTGTTTTCCCCCTAAAAGAGGCATTGACACCTGCATTACTTAAAGGGAACTGAAAGAGTATACTCACGTACTTTAAATGCATTTTGTATATAACTGATGGTATGGTTTGGTTTATGACTGTAAATTAAAACCTATATAGTCACATGGACTGTATACAGTGCCTTCTTTATTAGCCATTTCTCCAAAATCACAATGCACTTGCAGTTTGCCTATGGCAGCCCAGAATCCCATTCTGAAATTCATAACAACTCAAGTCATGTAAATAGATGAGACCGTTGTCATGGTCTTACATCATGGCACAGACAGCTCATCCCAGCACAGCAAAGTGAATCTACATAATCTATCAATACGCTGCAAAGCTTTGGGCCTTCAAGAAGACTCAGGAGATCAATACTTCGCTGCAGGTATTGACAGGACTTTAAATGGTGGCTTAACACAATGTGCAAACTCTGGAAACATTTTTCACAGTTCCCCCATTATCCCGTTGCACATTTGTTTCAAAGACAAAGCCTATTCATTCAGGAGACTGAAGTTCTCTGCAGAGGGCTCGGGGCAGAAATGGAGTGAGTTTTAAAAGGAAAGTTAATCTAAATCTGTTCTTCATGCCATGATATAAATGGCCTCACTGAGCACTGAGCAGCAGTAATCATACATGCATCATCCAGAATTTACTGAATTGCCATAATGGACCATGACATGTCCATCTCAAGAATCAAAATCAGGAGGCAGAGACAGTTAGTGCAATTGAAGTCTGACTTAGTGGACACTTGCTGCATAAATATTCTTGTGACAATAGAGTAGTGCAGGAATGAGCCCTTAAAACCTTGACATGAGTTAGCATTTTAGCAATTTTGGTTCCCACATCTCGACAACACTGGGGTTTTTGAATGGGTTTTTGGTTTAATGCCTAAAGGTCTGTGGTTAATACAATCTTGAGAGGCTTTCACGTTGTATTCTACGACATTAAGTAAGTATGTCAGTAAATACCCCATTTGCAAATTTTTAAGCTTTTAGGTGCTGGTTAGAAAGGCATTTGCTAAAAAGTGGCTAAATGAGACTACAGAGCACTGAAACACTGAATACGGCTTTACAGCTTTGTTGTGGTGGCAACAATGAAGTACTGCAACTGTGGCGCAGTTTGTTAATAGCCTAACGTTAGCTTTTTAAATTTGGTGATTGCATTTAAGCTTTAGAAATCATAAAGTTGTGTTTATTTGTGAAGATTATCCTACTGAACAAAAAGTGTAATGGTCATAAACTTTGATAAAATGTTCAAACTTAAACATTATGTACAAAGATGCTCCACACTATGGCACAGTCCTGTAAAATACAGTATATTGGAAAAAGTGGCATTCCCCTGGTTTAAGCACTACTGCCAATTTATTTAAGGACAGCGTGTTCCTGTCATAGAAAAGCGATTTAACCTCGTAGAAAAAGGACATTTCTTAGAGTACTTACAGATAACAAGTTGTATTATGTCAAAGTCTGATACTGTTTCTGATAACACAATCTGAACTATGTGAAACTACCACTGGACGCCACAAAGCCTAACAAATCTATTAAACAACTGACTCCTTCATGAGTAATCAGTCTGTTAATGTAAAAATAGTACGGCAGAGGAACACTGGAGAAGAAACTAAATGCAATGAATGGTCTGAAATTGTCTTCAAATGTGTGAAGAAAGTGAGGAGAAAGCACACATGATAGAATATACTGCATAGATACTATCACACACCATCAAAACTCCACAGATGTTGGTGAACAATAATTTGTGTTGGAAAATGTTGAACTAAAATATGACCTTTCCTGCACTGAATATAGGAATGTAGTCTGGTCAGTGCATTTTCTGTTATTATTGCAGGGATAGTAATAGCCTATCGAGTTATTTTAAGACACTGGAAGCAAACAAAGGGCCCAGAACTAAAAAAAAAATGGGTAAGTGCAATAAACAGCATCTTATGTATGCTTAGGACAATAAGAGGGGATAAGGTGGAGGAAGTGCCACCCTAGGAGTTGTTCTGAGGTTACATTAAAATGGATGAAAGCTCTAAATAGATATCACAACTAATAAAAATTTTAATTCTCAAGAAAATAAACCAGGCTGATCCCCAGGCTGACAAAACTAAACCGTACATGGCAAGAAAATTGGCACAGATATTCATGTCTCCAGAGGATAAATCCTACCAACTGGTGATCTCTTGACTTTTTTATGCATCAGCACCAGCAGGTCAACATTTCCATTTATCATGAGAAATGTCAGAAAATCTAGCCCACTTAATAGATTGGCCCAAAACATTCTGGGTCCTCAAACTGACACTGAGTTTTTCTTCAGCACCACCATAAGGTTGACATTTGTGGCATTGAGTGACTACCATTATTGGATAAATTGCCATAAAATTGGCAGAAAAAGTTTTACAATTTTGAAAGTGTCAAGCACCCTACCATAAATCATGCTTTATTGTGAGCATGTTAGCAGGTGATTTAGCATTGGACTAAAAGCACCTCTTTGACTAAAAGCAGCCTCACTTTTTAGTATATTGTGACTTTTGCTGTGTGAACACCTGCTTAGAATTGGTATTTTGATATGGTAGTTTAATTATCATTTTCTATGTAATTATTTGTAATTATGCTGACTCTGCCTACGTTTCAGATGCAATCACATTAGGTTTTACCTCTAAACAAAGTGGTTGAGACAATCTGTCCAAACTGGTGTTTTGTTTGCAACCTGTTTTATATTTCTTGCCTTGTCTGACTTTGTTTTAGTAATATCACCTTCCTTTCACATATAGAGTAATTACCTTAGTGCATATGATGTCATAAAAACTGACTGAAATGGCCAAAATAAATAAAATAAGCTGTAAATAACCAGATTGTTTCTTCAATTTCAATACCACCTTTCAGCCATTCTCAAACACAAACACATTTCCCTTCAGCACTATTTTGGAAGGTCATTGTCATCCCATTATGGGCTTAGTGCCATGATAATCACACAGCACAAGCTGCTTTTTTTTTTTCCCACTGCCCAAGCTTGAAAACGGGCTCTGTCAGGCCATTCTTGTGCATTGTTTGAGAAAAACATGAGGGGAGCTGTCTGGATAATCAAGGCTAATGTGATAACAAAACAAAGAGGGTTCAAACTTATTTTTATGGCAAAAACTCCAAAATCTTGCGAAAGAAAACCATTTGTCGTAAATTCAATTAAGAATTCAGCCCATGTCAGACCCCAACAACAAAGTGCCATATTGGCAGCTAAAACCCCAACAATGCCCAGTCTTCTCCAATCTTCTGATTTCCCTTCTGTGTGAGAGCAGACAACATCTGAGGATTTTGAGAGATTACTCAGCCATCAAGGCTGCACGGTCAATGGTTTGATGGCGAACCCAAACAGACAGGCTGTATTTAGGAGCTGTGATGAACTTCATGCGTTAGCAGATGACGCTCAAGTAGATTTCACTTGTTAAAAGAGGCACATTCCCATTTCTTATTAGCATTGCAAAAATACTATATATTATCCTTTTGAAACAGAGCCCTTCCTGACAACTTTCATTAGCAATATGAAAAGAGCAGCTCACCTTCAGCTGCCTTTTCTCTTCAGTTGAAAGGGATTTATACCTTGACTATGGATGTGCTGATGCGCTGCCATAAAAGGGCCTGACAGCTATTTCTTAATTAATGCCGCTATTAAATAATTTGTTGAGACTTCAACAATCTAAGAATTTTCCATTTTAATAATTGAATAAACCCTCTCCTCTTTCTCTGTCAACTGTCACATTAATTGCTGGAGAACAACAAAACACTGTGTTGCTGTATTAATTTAATGAGGTAAACGATGACAACTTGAAATGCTATACTAACCTGTTGTTTGAATACTTTATCATTTTTTCTCTCTCAACAGTAAAGAGTCTGGTAGAAGCAACAAGCTAAAGAGCGCTTGCCAATGGACATAAATACTCAGAGGTGAGGGTCCTTCTGGGACAACACAAATCTCCCTACTCATCCCGCTTATCGCCACTTAATTATTATTTATCTACTGTCAAGTGATGCAAATTAACATAATAGACAGCAGCAATTGCTTCAAAACAGTGGAGAGCTGTTTGTTTACCCCAAAAGGTCTAATTATCTGCAGACTCTGTATTCAGCCCCCCTCCCGCAGCCCCAAACCTTAAACAATTAAACTAAAGCTTTCGACACAGCTTTTTTTTGTTCCGTTTTGACTTTCTGCTATCTGTTTTGTTGTGTGTCCCAGCGTGATGCAGACCCCGTGGAGCACGATGGGCAAATAAGAAAAGAAAAAACATCTTGGACCAACATAAAAGGCGAGGAGTGAGAAGGAATGTCTCAACGCCGTCTCACATGGTGAGAGCCTCAAGGTATTCCGCTCAGCACTTGAAAAGACTGAAAACTGACGACTTCTCTCCTTTTGCTGTCTATGATGTGCATCTTGCGAGCTTCTAAGTGCAGGCAGTTTAGGAGAAGTCAACGAGAAGCCCAGTGGATCGCTGTTGAACTAGTAACAGCAAAGGCTGTGCTCAAGTGCTGGGGGAATATGGGCTAAGTGGGCTGTGAAGGGTTGGAACACTTGGAAGAGGAATCTGGCAGGTTGACGCTGCCATTTACATATCTGGATGGTTATAAATGTGTGAAAGATGGAGTCATTCAGAGTATTACAGTCAGTTATATTAAACTGCATAGTTGATCAAAGATTATGAGACCAAGTCTTGTCTCCGTTTATGAGGAAGGGCTCAATTTATAGGCGCAAACAGCTGGCAAATACTGTATGCCTCTTTTGATCACACATTTACTGATGTGGCTGAAATGGAGAATATAAAGGCTTCAAGGACTAAAAGTTCAAGTTTCATATTAATAAAAAATCAGAGAAACTAATTATAAGTGACAAGGGCCCAATCTCAGTACACCACCTTCCCCTATTACTTCCTCTGTTTGGTGGCTCGGGGCAGAGTGTCCTGATTCTTGTTAGGAATGCGGTGTTGTGAGAAATCATTGGCAAGACAGCTGCACATGCAACAAAAGTAACCCCCCAAAAATATATATTTTCTATGTTAATAAAGACCATCAAAAGTCATCATATTGTCTTTGTTTAAAATAGGGCTGTTTAATTGTACTAATTGATGGCAGATATTTCTGTCTTTAGAGGCTGTATAGGGCTGAGTTTTGTCACAGTACTACAATGACACGGTGATGATACTGGTATCATATGAAAATAGAAGGAATCCAGCAGTACCAACCATGTCACACTAGCTTCTCAAGAAGGGGGCTCAATGACACTCCACAATTAAACTACATTTTGGCAAGGATAAACCATGCCCACTTTATACTAGTCCTATGCAGTTTTTTTGGTGTCATTTCATTCCTATTCAAGACAATCTGGCCATGCATATGACGGCACAAATTAAACGTCAATCCAGAGGCAAAGTTGCTGCACTTGTAAAATCTGTGCAGACTGACAGGGTAGAAGCACCGGTTGCTATTACTAGCCTACAGAGTGCCCCTAGGGCCCAAGCAATGAAGCAGCATTCTTTATTATTTGATGTCCTGACAACCACCAAAGGATGCATATAGCTCACATGAGCAAAATCACCTCAACAGAAGACCATTTGCATTGTCCTGCAACATTACTCATTTGTTGGAATGCCAGCATCGACAACCACCAGCAGTACTACAATGCTGGAAAACATTCATTTCAGGAGTGGCAATGTCACTTTGACTATTTCAGCATTTGACATTTGAAGTGAAAAGCCACTACTTTCTACTCAGATCATTTAGTAGTTACAACAAGCTACTGTTGGTGGTGTGTTCAGTCCATGAGTTTTGTGATCGACAGTAGCCATCTTGCTTCAAACTGCCTGCAGTCAATGCTGTGATTATGGGCCTACACAGGGGTAACAGTGCCGCCCCTCCCCCCGGTCTATAGTCATCAAAAAGCCTGGCCCTATTCTGCCATATCTATCTCCCACTTACTGGAAACCTCTTAATTGATGGATGAGGACGTTATGGGAAATGGCAGGAGACGATATGCCTGTGATTTTCCTTCAAATGTGTCTGCCACTTGGCTGGTGGAGGGAAGGATGAACGACAACTTTCTTGGACCCTGAACAGGCGTAAAGGCATGTGGGCCGGCAATGCCACGTCGGCAGGGGGTAAAAAGCACAGGGTGGATGATTGATAGAGACTTAAAATGGAAAGGGGACACCCACCTTCTCTCTCATCATGCCTATAGTCACAGAGTCCGTAATCTCCAGTGGCTGGAATCAGGATGGGTCTAATGAAAAAGGACTGTGCTCTTTTTCTCATCTTCATAGGCTTCCTCTATCTCTATGTGTCTCTGTCCTCCCTTGTTACTCGCGCCCAACCGCTCGCTCTGCAGACGATTTCTCTATTGACAAAGTGTACTAATGAAATGTCACCTCCGACAGCTGGCCGAAAGGATTGATGTGCCAGAACTTTTTCACTTTATTTGAATTTTTCTTCCCTGCACTTTCTCTTTCTCACAGTTTCTCCATTGATTTTCTCCCATCATTTCCACAGCCCTGGAAATTTTTTTTTTCCATGACCATATTTAATCCAGACTCATTGCATTGGTTCAGAAATACCATATGTTATGCATACAATCTTCAGGTGTAATACCACAACTAGCATTCTATATGACTAGTCTTAGAAGTGCAACATGGTGGCTAATTACTCTTCTTCTGTGTAGTCAAGTATTTATTGCTATGTCCCTTTAAGTCAGTTCAAAATTTACAACATATGCAGGGTCATGAGTTCAAATTGCTATGGAAAGCGAGCAGCTGTGGTAACAAGCACAGCATTTAAGTATCCACTGTGACAATTACAATTTAATTTGCAAAATCCGAAATAAAGATTGGGTTCAGAACACAGCTTGCAGATAATAAACAAGATAATTTATTTTTTAACATTTTCTCTATAGCAGGGCAAAATGGGTTTTATTTAAGGCTGCTACTGTTTTTTTAAATCACGGTATACTGTATCTCCTAAAGGTCCAGTGTGTAAGATTAAGACAGACATACTGGCAAAAATTGGATATAATATAATAAGTGTGTATTCTTTACTGTATAATCACCTAAAAATGAGAATAGTTGTCTTTTACTCACCTTAAAATGAGCTGTTTACATCGACAGGTCTTCGTCCATGGAGTCCACCATGTTGTGCCACTATGTTTCAACAGCAGCCTGGAACAGACAAACAAAACTTTGTGTCTAGATTTGCCATCAGAGGTTAGATGTCAGCCTCTATAGTTAGAAGCCCCTTCATGACGAGCAGCATGAGAGGCTGTGTTTTGTTTCATAAAAACTGCTTTATTCAATGTTTTTCAGTGTTTTAATCATCGGTTCTGTTTGTGTTGGAGAGGAAGAGACCTCTGTCAATAATACAGCTCCCTTTGAAAACCTCCTGAATGTCTGGGTCTTAAGTTACCAGAGAAAAAAAAGGTGAGCGCACATAAAAACAGCAGCTGTCTCTGACATGCCAAAAAGGGTAGGAGAAACACAGATTTTTAATGTGAAACTTCTTTATTTGGTGTTTTTTACAGGGTTTGAATCACTGGGTCCATTTGTTTTGGGGAGAAAGAGATCTCTGCGGATATTTTGGCTCACGCCAAAAACCCTCTGAATGTCTGGATCAGAAATAAGGTGAGCGCATATTTAGGTAAGCACATTTAACAAGCGCTATGTGCTCAACAGCTTAGAAAAACTGTTTCAGTCAGAAGAAGTTTCAGCTGGTCGCGAAATGCAATCCTTACCACTAGATTCCACAAAATATCCATAAATCTTACACACATCTACCTCTAAACCTCGACTGCATACTGTTGTGATGAGACAACAGAGAGTCTTGAGTGTCCTCACAACCTCCCATTTATAAATATTAACATTTTATTTTTTAATGTTTGATGACTATTTTCTAAATAATCAAATGAGGAACTAAGGTGCATGTAATGTTACATTTAGGAATGGAACAGATACTAGAGAGATAATGCATGTCTCCCTAAACAGTGATTTTCAATTTGTCACCATAAGGCGTTGTTGTCAGTTAAATACCTTGCTCAGTGATTGAGATTTATTAGGATGTAAAATAAGTTTTGGCGATGTATTATTACTTGCTTCCAAGACTGGACACTGGTATATTTTAAGGTCTAAAGAGGCAAAAGGAAGCTTATTGAGAGGTTCAGGTCATTTACCATTAATGATGAGGACAGTGAGCTTCAGGGCAGTAACAGCAAGGGAGAATGGAAGCCAACATCAGATCTGAGAGGCTGTTATGTAAGTTTTTTTCAGTCCAAAACCAACCTACAGAAACCACACATTCTTGGTATATATAGAATAAAATCTTTCCTATACCAAGAATGATTTATATTAGTCAGTTATGTTATAGCACTATTTTGTGAGGTTTGTATTTTGTTTCTTGTGCTTTGAAATTCTCACGCAGTGCAGAAAATGTGATGTTCATCTGTGCTTCACAACCAACATAATTAATGCTGTTGAACATTGGATTTCATTGGAAAACGCAGTTGGATTGATGCATTGCTGTCATTTAAGCCTCGCTGGTGATTTGGTAATCATTGTTGCTCTGCAGGGGTGGTTGTAATGGGTGAAACGGTGTGCAACACCCAAGAGAGCTTGCCAACCCAGCTGCCACCCTCCTACTCATGTCTAAAAATTAAATGCAAACTTTCTTTCAGCACTAGGCCCCTAGATTGCCTAAACTCATGAAACAGGCACAAATAGAGTTGGAAATCCATAATTCAAGATGCCTCCCTGTACAACCAGCTCCCAGAAATCTAGATTTCTGGGGACGCTCTGAGCACACGGCAAGGAAAACAGCATGACTGAGTGACTCTTGGGAATTGCTTTGTATTGCATGCTGTGCTGTAGTCATATACTGTATAAAAAAAATGGACACAGCCTCCTCCGTGATGTCACCCACTGATTTTTAGACTACTGTTTTGAAGCCTCTAGTCTGGCATTTTGGCCATTGGCATCTTCTTTTTTTGGAGCCAGATGTGGCCTTAATTGGGTGAGAGGGTTGAGCTGTGGAGAAGTGAGGGGTAGATCTGACTGAGAACCTGAGGACACTTGGTGCGTTCATATATCCCAGTTCCCAGTTGGAAATTTCAACTGAAACGCACCCGTGGAGTCAAATTCTCAAGTCAGAAAGTATGAGGAACCTCATGCCCAACTTCAAAATATAAGATAGCTGCTCCACACATCAACCATAGTGAAAGCTTTACATTTTACAGCTTATTAGCACTTATTTGGTTCTCATTAAAACAGCTATATACACAGTACTGTCCAACTTCTATATATGGACATATTGCTAAACTGTGTCCAAAATGCAGCATAATGTGTTGTTTTCAACTACTAAAAATGGCTAACCAGGCTTAAACTGGTGCTGCTTACAACACTGTGGTTTTCTGACTTGTACCACTGGAACACAGCCAGCTCATCTATGACATCGTTCCTAACTCCCACTTCTAAGGTAAATGAAATGCAGCAACTATCCACAGACAGCCTGTCGCTCAAAGCTGCCACATCCTAATCACGCTCAACCTTTAGTCCTAACAAAATTTAAGTGAGTTGGGCAAGTTATGAAAAAATTCACTCCTCATACTGCTGTTATGAATGGGAAAATTAGCTAAAAAGACCAAAACTGTAACCATGTTCATTTCTGCTGCTAAAGTTATAGAGTGATACAGGGATGACAATATTTTGAAGACCAACGCCAAAGTTAGCTTTGCCTTGTTTCTCATCAAAAAACCCATGGGATTAAATTTTATGATACTTACAAGTTTTGTTCAGCAAAGTGATCTTCACAAATAAACACCACTTTAATTTTTTTAAGCCTAAATGTAATTGCCTACAACAAGCTAATATCAGCCTATAAACAAACTAGACTGCATTCACATGACAAAACATCGCCACCATAACAGGACTGTAAAACCGTATTCGGCATGATGACATTCTGTCGTCTCATTTAGTCATTTAGCTGTCAACCACTTTTTAAGATATTCATAGGGTTAAAAAATCCCGAGTGGTGTGTTAACTACAGACCGTATTTTAGACATCTAACCAAAAACACATTTAGAAAATCCACTGACTGTGAGATGAAGGAAACAATATTGGTAAAATGCTTACTGATTTCTGGGTTTTGGAACTCATTCTGGTGCCTCTCTACAGATGGAAATTCAATCCAGATAAAGATGGCAAGGAAAATGCACCGAACTGGATTTGGTAATCAAACATTCCTATTTACATAGCTGTAATTAACTAACTAGATACAATAGAGGTCAGCTTTTGTTATGGATGTTTTGAATGAGGGTTAGCTCATATTTATCTCGAGATTTGAAATAGCTTGTACATTTCATTTGAGTCTCAATTTGAATTTCAAATTGTGGCAGTTTTAAGATATATAAAAATGTGTGGAAACTGAAAGGGAATCATCTGGGGGGTAAATTGGCAAGGCGCTCAGTTAATAATCTTCTATTGTGGTCCAGCATTCAGAGCGATTCATTTATGGGTTTGGAGCCTAGATTTTCAATTATCAACACCCAGAAATAGCTGTGTCTTTAATTAGAAATCTTTGGTCATGTTTACATAAAACAACACATATACACTGACCTTCTCTATAAAATGTACTTCAACCTATGAATTGTATTTAATCTGCAACATTTCACACTTGTCTTATGTGTCCTTTTCTGCTAAAATAATCAAATAAAACACACAGACAGTGTCCACCCTATTGCTCACCACCAAACGGCTATAAATGGTGAATCAACACTGAATCACACAGGATAGAAAACTGCTGCTGCCCTGCTCCGTAGGCGTCAAAACTTTCCAGCATGTTGCACCTCTCACCACGCCCCAATCATATGTCAGAGCAGGTGCTCTGCCTCTAACAGCTGATGGAGAACACCTGCTTAAAATCAGCGGCGATTTACCCTTAAAAACCCTTGACAGGAAGCATCAGGGGATGCGCCGATGCCTCAGGTTTTTCTGCAGCCACTTGGAACAATAGGTGCATTTGTTGACACGAGGGTCCAATGCTTTCTATCTGCCAAGGGCTTAAATATCTGCTAACTGTATTCTGTCACTTTTATTTAACCTTGAGGGGGAGAAAAGCCAAATAATGTTAAATCAGTGACTTATCCCTTTAATTTGCTCTATATTTACAGTTACAACAACAGTCCCTGTAGTAGTAGCTCAAAACTGAATTATGTCCAAATCTATTTTTTTCTCCTATTTTCAAGGCTCCATTTTTACTACTTGCTTCAAGAATGAAAACTGTAGAAAAATAGGAATCATTTAATTTTACTCTGTTGCTAAAATGATACAGCTGTGGGTTTACTAGATTTCAGTTGCTGTTTGACCTCTCCACTCATTTATGTTTCATAATTATTCCTATTTTTACAGATAGGCATGTTTCCATGCAGTTTGTGTTAGAGGTTTAAAGACGTGCGACTTCTCTGCCTAAACTAGATTTATGTGGTTAGGTGACTTCATTAAGTGGAGGTGTGAAGCGCTGAGAGCCAGCAGTCATCTTTGATGTCAGATGAAAATGATGCTGTCAGTCTGGATTGAGATATTTGCAGAACACCTGCCTGCAAGACAGCTTAATGTAGTCAGCTTCTTCTTTGACCTTTCAGACATGAACACATCTACAAAATGGTTACAATTATGTAAAAGTGAACAAACATAATATGTTTTAATCGAGATGTGTAAGCAGCACAATTCTGTACCACATTATCACATAAGAGGATGTGGTCCGTCTTTTCTATTTTAGCTCATTAGTTTGTGTAAAGAGAGTATATACTTGTCGAGCTGAGTTATTTGAAATTTTGTAAGATTACAACTGCTAAAATACATTATGTGATCCAAGTGGAGACAGATATAAGTCTAATGTACAGAAATGTTCAAATCCAATTCTAAATTTAATAATTCTCTATTTAGTCCAACCGTATGAAATTATACTATTTAAATTTACCATAATTTTAACTTCAGGAAAAATGTCAAACCTTATCTAAACTTAGCTATAAATGAAAGCAAGCACCACAACTTCCCCAAAACAACAGACTGCGCTGTTTGTCCATGCTTTCCAGAACAGCACACAGCTTTTTCGGATCTGACGCCTCTTTTGACAGGACAGCATGGTTTTCTGTGCCTTCCAATACCGTTTCCAAACACAGTAATTACCTACTTACGTAAGTTTTTGCAAAGACTGCAGTTTGAGTCAAACAACTAATTCGTTAAGGTAAGGGGACCTTGGTTTTCACGGTTACAATAACCACTTATTTAAGGTGAGGAAGTTATTGTAGACTTGATTAAAAGAAACTATCTTTGACTGTTAGTCTGAAACTGGGAAGCCAGCAGCTCTCTCACGTATTTAAGTGAGACGGCTTTTTAATAGGGCCTCAGTATTTCCTCGGATGGATAAGAGTCATAATTCCCTCTGTCGCTAAGGCTGGAGATATGCTTGCTTTTTAAGCACATGTTCAAGTGGATAGCCAGCTGCGTTGTAAATGGAGTTGTTCATATATTTGCCTATGTACTCTGTGTTACTCCGTCCTTAAAGATCCTCTGGATTCACATGATATAAACAACAATGACAAAACTGTCATTCATCACTCCCCTCCACAAAAACCTATTTTCTAATTTCATGCCCATATTGGTAGGTCACATAATTTCTTAGTGCCTGATTTCCAAAACTGATACAACATAACAAAAATGATCTATATGGTTGGTTTCTGCTGTACCATGGACATAGACAAGGTTTGGTTAGGTTTAGGCACAAAAACAACTTCCTTTAGGTTAGGAGAAGATGGAAAGAGGGATCTTACTTCTAGTAAGTGCAAGAAACCAGTTGCCTTAAAAAGGTA
Organism: Plectropomus leopardus; assembly: GCF_008729295.1. Taxonomy (NCBI): domain Eukaryota; kingdom Metazoa; phylum Chordata; class Actinopteri; order Perciformes; family Serranidae; genus Plectropomus; species Plectropomus leopardus. The sequence goes on along the minus strand of NC_056485.1, from coordinate 11,668,742 downwards.
AGTAAATATAATAATTGGACTCAAGTTACATTTACGATATATTAAGGAGGTTTGCAATGGCATGAGATTTTCACGGTACAATAACCATCTCAGAAAATATTGCAGTTTCACAGTATAAGTATATTATAGAAGTATTACTATTATTATTTACAATGACCAAATTGCCAATCTTCCTATTAGTGGACAACCACAGCTGACTTGTGTAAGATCAACTTGTCAGATTTTACAGTGTGCGTAGCAAAGAATTGAAATGTTGAGGAAAAAAAAAGTAAAGTATATTATGAAGCATTATGAAGAAAATATAAAGTGTTTTAGATTAAACGGTGCATAATTGTAATGCATGTAAAAATGTAAGTCTTAAGCTACTGGAATGTCAACTCTGTGAAGCTGCTTAAGAATTCAAAAGCAGCAGGTTAATCTTATCATTGAATCAGCAAAGTGCACATAATCCCCAGTCAACAAAAGCGAGCTGGTCCCCCTGTTTTAGTCATACAGTCAGTACATTCAGAAGCAAAGGACATGCAAATCGACCTGCGTCACTATTGAGAAAACAAGGGAGGGAAACATTTGCACGCTTTCATCTTTGACTGTTTTATTTGTCTAGAAACTGCTCCCTCCCTAAATTTATGTTATTTGCATTTAGTGTGCGGTACTACATGATAATAATGTCATTTTTATTGCTAAGTCTCTTTGGCTCTCTCAAAGCGGAGATCATAGGCACATCCTTGGGCTAAGGAAGGATTACTCTGTAGTGAGACACCGGCACAGCAGACATCGCATTAAAACACAGACACCTCCTAGGATGTTATTTGCTTGATTTGTTTCTTAGATGGAAACATACAAAGGAATGGAGCAATAAAAAAGTGGAATACAATAAAAGAATCCTCTTTGCTGGGATTTGATTTCCGGGGGGAAAGAGGTGTGCGTGAGGCGCCCCTGAGTGACTTTTTGACAGCTGTTTGTTTTTGAAGAAGCGCTGGGGTAATATATTTATTTCTATGACAGTCTGTGGATATGCAAAGCGTCTTTGCTCTCTTTGCTTTCCGTACGGAAAAAATTCCTTGAGCCCTCTTTGTTATTCATTGTTTGAACAACACCAAGACGTGGTGTGCAATGTTAACAAACACTTCCCCCTCTTAAATGCAAAGACTCCTAAAGAATAAATCTGCTGCAGGTAATATTAAATACAGAAACATTTCCCCTTCAAATACATTATAATGAAAGATAATAAGTTAATGTCACCAATACATACTGCAACCCACTTTCATAATGCTGATTAAAAATTAACTGCTTCAGTTGACTCTCTGGCTTCAAAGCCAATTTGCCGTGGTAATTGAAGGAGATGAAACTGTGAGCACAATGGACTTGAGGCAGCATGTTGATTAGAATTGATGACTGCTTTCAGTGTCTTTACATTTCTTGTGTAATGAAACAATTGTAGAGCGTCACTGGTTATGAGGTAACGGTGAAAAAGTGAACATTTATGCTCCTTAAAGTTCATTTTTAATCCTATTGTATTGGCATTTATCCAACTTATGTAACATATTGTACAATAGCCTTTTGTTGTCATGGTAATTTTCTATAGAAGCTGAAAGTCCCCAATTTGGCATAGCTTACTGTTATTTTTATATATATATATATATATATATATATATATATATATATATTATATATTATATATATATTTATATTAAGTATTAAATATAAGCAAAGTACTTGAAAGTGGAGTCAGTGTATGTTGCTCTGCAAAACTGTTACCAGCTTCCCCAAGAAAAATAAAATCTTGACTCTGTGAATTATATTTACCGTGTTTCTCTTCGAGACAGCCTTTATCTGCCAAAGCTTTATCAATACAGCCATGACTTTTATTAATATCAGTGTTCCACTGAGGCATTGATCAGAGCTTCTATCATTCCTGTGATCTCATTTCAGGCTGTAATGTGAAACTAAAGGGTCAATAAAGACGTCTTATTTAATTCCCATATTTGGCCGGTTCAGTGGTTCGGGGAACTGAAAATGTGTATCTCTACGATAAGCATCTACAGTTTCATTTAGGAGCGGGTGATAGCTGCTTCCACAGGCTGTGTTGCAGTGATATGTTTGCTTAGTTTTAAATGACAAGTCCCTAGGGATTGCACTAGTTTCTGTCTTGTGTTATAGCACTTTTTCAGCATGTTCTTGGCATATTAAATGTTGCATTCGGGGTCATGTATAAGACAGATTTTGTATGGCTACAAGATTTTTTTATAACATAGTAAACACTGTAAAAAACTATTAAAGTTTACCTAAATATGTTCCACCTGACATAGAAATGACAGTAGACTTTTGGAGGAGTATTTGGCATGAAGATGTATCAAAAGGTCTTTTCATAGAACATATATCTTAGAAAATTACACTACATCAAGCTTTTAGTCTAACATTATTCATCAAAGCAGCTGAGGTCTCTTTTTGTTTGTTCCTTCTAAAAAAACATCCTCTGAGAAACTCCCCTGCGCCAACACAGATGGCTATAAACTTTAATTTCCTGCCTAAGTACATTTTATACAGCTTTTCCATGTCACCGTGTACTTTTGTCTTTTCTACAAAGACAAAGATTAAAGAAAAAGGAGAAAACGCACAAAGGAACATCACAGATAAAAGCGATATGCTCCATATTAACTGTAGGGGGAAGCGTTGATATCGCCACACTTCTGTGCCTGGTCTTTGTTAACAACACAACACAGTATCATATCGAAAAAACCATCCTCGGAGAGAATTCTAGAGAAAACACCGTCATGTGCGATAACGCTGTGGTGAGGTGCCCTTTACTTGCAGATAGGGCTCATAATGAAGTAAAAAGGGGAAAAACATTGGATTAATAATACATGGGTCATTTGTAAATCAATGGAGGGGCATCAGGCCAGTGAATAGGATGGAGGATTTATTCTGATTACAGAATGGCAATAAAGGGCCATTTACTACCTGAATGGGACAGCTAGTAATTAAGAAGCCTGCCTTAAAACAAAGGGAGAAGGAGTTCTGTGGGAGTACGCCGTTAACTCCGGGGAGAACCACTGCATGTTAATGGGCATGCTGTATTTCACCTGCAGTTGGTGGACAAGACCAAGAAAGCCAGTCCTCCAGGAAAATGTGCAGTAGCCATCCATCTTATTATAATATTTGGACCGCACTGCAGTATAATACCATCGGCCTGCAATGGATTTGCTGCATTGTGAGGTGGAATACATTGGAAATTAAATGAATGGAGTCAAGGGGACGGCGAAGTGTGATAAACCAACATGGTTAAAAAATTTACACCTCGTGCTTTAAATAATAGCGTCTTGTTGTCAAAGGCGCGCGCCATTTTCATACCAATCATGACTCTTTCCTCGGGTTATTCTAATTAACTTCCACTTTATTGTACCAGATTGCAAATGCACCAACATATCGACTACATTAGTGTCAATCTGATTTTATCCCCTCGACAGCATGATGGATTAAGTGCTGGTGGCTGCAGTCAGCCACCTCTTTAATTGGTTTGTCTAAATGTTTTATGAAATCAAGATAAAATTCAATCAATCCCCCAAAACTGCTGATTCATCCTAAAACGGCAACAGACATTTTGATTGATATCAGTAGCCGAGGGGGCTGCAAAGGTGATATGTGCTCCAGTCGCAACAGCTCAAGGTTAAATGGCGCTAGCAGTGCGTTCTTTATGACAGGAGGGGGGTGAAACGCCAACGCCCACACAGGGAGGAGAAGCCTGTGGGTTTTACTGCAGGACACACTGCAGCTTCTGATACACAACGCTCCGCACAAGGAGCTTTAAAGATGGGGGGTGATGGCCGAGACATTCAGAAGACAGAGTGTACAGTATGATCAATTTCATACTCCGCGCCGAATTGACTGTGGTTACCGCATGAAGCATTCTGCAATGTGTTCTTTCATTTCACCATCAGCATTTCAATAGAAATCAATGGTCATTACTTTTTACCAGCTAAGAATTGTTTCCTTTATTTTTCTGCTTGGTTTGGCAACTGTTTATGCAATTTTATCCTCACAGTTGGTCATGTTGTAAATCATCTTGAATGTCAAACTTCTGACAATCATCTTTGAAAGAATGAATATGACGTGTAGGGCTGAGACGTAAGAATATTTCAACTATCAGTTAATCTGTTCATTTCTTTCTCTATTAATCATTTGGTCTACAAATGTCTACGATACCCAACACAATTTCTCGAAGCCGAAACTGGATTCTTCAAAATGCTTATTTTACATTTTAACATTTTAAAGAGATATTTACTTTACTATCATTGATGGCTTACAGATGAAAAAATATTCACGTGGAATCACTACATGTCTGATGTTAAAAAACAAGTCTACAGCCATGCTAGCTGCTCTGTGAGGCTGTATTGAGCACAGTGTTTCTTTGCACTTAAGGCTAATTTACAGGCCGAGCTGTACATGGGCTTGTACGCAGAGCTTATGCCATAGCTATGGAAAGTGCCTACGCTATTGAGAGCTTTTATACTTGTGTGGTGCAGTGTGGTTCGATTGACTCAGTTAACACAAAATGTTCCTTTCACCTCTTGATTGGAAACTCAGCTCATAAATCTATAATTAATACTACTGAATTCTGAATATGTTAGTATGATATGTAAAATGTACACATGTAATGCAATGGCTTGCAGAAATTTACAATGGCAATATTTTCTTCTGGCAACTGGGCTACTCTGGGTGCAGGAGCCTGGGAAGGTAAGGGCCACATACACAAATCCACGAATAAGTAGTACACAAAGTCAGGCATTTTTAAAGACAAAGTTTGTGTGTGATTCATATGTATATATTTATTCATAATATTTAGTAAAATATAATCGCTTTCCCCAAGTGTAGTTGTTTTGCCTCGTTCATTTTTCAGTGGGACTAGAGTTGTGGATCACCCAATTGACATTGTCACTTCTTAAAATAACCTGTAGACTTAATCACTTACATTGTTGCCGATTAATATTCTGTCAATCTACAAATCAATTAATCAACTAATCATTTTGGTTCCAATGAGGTTTCACCATCGCCTTCTCCTTCAGCGGAGAAAAAAACACACTCCCCTGCATTGAAGATATACCCTGAGAAATGCTCTATTTTATCTTGATGTGATTTTTTAGTGTGAAAGTCTAATTATGCTTTAATGGGTTTTGTAATTGCGGATAAATTGCTTATTTTGAATGAGGATTGATGATTTTATTCAAATGAGATTGATTTCTAATTAAAAGCTAATTGAGCATAAATCAGGAAATCGTCTTGTATTGGAAGCAACCAGAAATAACCATTGAGTTGGTCTTATATCTGCACATTTTGCAGGTTGGGCTGTAATAGGAGTTTGCTGGCTGCCTGCAGCTGTGATTCACCATATCCCTTGCATAGATATTTTCCACAGTGTGACATATGCTATCTGGGATGTCAGCTGAAATGAGAGGACGGCTGAAATGCAAAGCCATTTCCTGCTTGTTCCATTGTGGAGCTCAGCCATGTTGCTTGCCTATTGTATGGCTGCCTCTAAGTTATCTGTCAGGCCTGGCAAGCACCCTATTATTTTCTGCCATTTGACTGTCCCCCCTCTGCCACAGTGCAACACTTCTGTCGTGCCATGTGATCAATCTGATTCTTTTGACATCTAGCGAACAGTATCTAGTGATCTGTAATGGCGGTAATGTTTCCTGTCAGAAAACGGTCCCGGGAAATAGGGTGTGGGAGAGGGAGAGAAAGCTAAAGTGCGAATAAGAGACTGAGTGAGGGGAAGAGGAGATAACAGAGAAAGGCAGACAACCTTTATGGGAAATATCACAGTCCAGTCTTTACCCAAAGTCTAAACTACAGTGGTTTTATTATTGTTGCTTCCCCTTATATCTGCAGTCTCATCCCAATTTTTTTTCTCTGTCTGTGAGTAAGACAGAAAGCCAATCACGCAACCTCAGTGTGTGTGTGCACAGCGGAGCAGAGCAACATTGTTTGAGTGGCTGTTAGTCCGAAATGGCTTATTCCTATTGATTCTTTGAAAACTTGGAGGTAGGAGACAGAGGAAGCAAACAGAAAGGCATTATAATTCTGCAGCTGCTACTTACGTGTTGCCTTTCAAGGAGACACTGTGGCTGGCTATTACTCCATACAAGGCATCAATGTCACTCCAAACTGACAAAGCTGTAAAGTGCTTCCTTAGCCTGTTGCTATTTTTGATGTCACAGAGAAAGGTCAGCTTTGAATAAAGCCTCAGTCATTTCCAGTTTATAGAAATCTAATGTCAAGACAGACTATGAAGACAGATCTTTTAAAAGAATTACAAATTATTGCCATGACCTGGGTGACTGAGAATCTTCACCAACTTATTACAAAGAATTTTCCTTTTTATAACTTGGCCAGACACTTAAAAAGAAAATATATTTAGAATCTTATTATGACTTATTTCCATTTCTACAGGATGTACATTGATTTTGTATTTGTACTAGGAAATGTTACAGGGTTTTTTGAATTCCTCAGACTTTTACTATTATTGTGTGTATTTCTCATTGTCACAACTGGGTGCATATGTTTGCTGTGTAGTGTCATATAATTGGTTTTGTGCCTATCAAACATTTTTTTTCTGTGCTGCATTCAGCTACCTATGGAGGGTGGAAGCTTCCTGTAATTAGTTTTGCTTGCACTGAAAAATTCAGCATTCAGTCCATTCAAAACTCGTCACAAAGGCAACAATTGGAGGAGAAATGAATCCATGGCAAGCAAGTGAACGTGGGGAAAAAAAACCTAACATTCCTAATAATAATGGCAAACTACCTCAGAAAGCACACACGCTTCCTTGTGCGCTTGCAAGCCACTTACTGTATCTCACCAGCTGCTATAATGATGTTTTGTGTTGCACTATAGTAAGAGTCTGCAACACTGCTTGACAATAAACCACCTAGTGGCAAACTTGATACATTTTATGTCTACTGCAAACATTGCATGTTGTACAGAAATAATTTGAAATATCCAAACAGAAAGTAAAAATAAAAGAGTTTACATTCTTAAAATTACACTAATCAATATTTTTATACTACCAATGGAAAAACATGGTATGTGAGAGATTTGGTGCGACAAACCCTCAGAAAACTATCACCTGTCTCTGCTGTCATTTCAAGCTGTAGCAGGCAGTAATTTTCAGCAAAAAAAAAAAAAAGAAAAAAAGCTCTGATTTACCCACTGCTAGCTGCCCCCAGCACTAACAGACAGGAGTTAGTTACTTGCCAGTGAACATAGTGGGGCATATTGGAATAAGCTATATCAGGCTTTGGATACACAAAAAAAACAGGAATAGGAATCACCAGAGGCCACACAATATAATATTATCAGAATGTTTAAGTAACAATACAATATTATTGCAGTTTATAAAAGGTTTGCAACATCCTGAGTATTGCCATAATTTCTATGATTTATTAGCTTTTTTTCAACTGCAAATTATGTCCCAGAAGGACAACATCTGTGTTGTCTAATAAAATTATGTGTTATGAGTAAATTAGTGTGTTCATCTCATTTCAATCATTGATGTTGGAGCAAAATATATCCAGTGAACTGAAAAAAAGAAATTGATTGTAATATTCCATTAGGCTATCAAAAGTTCCATTTGTATTTCCAATATTAATAATTTATATATTTTTTTAAAAAAAATCAATACTTGGCATCCACATATCGACAGAATATTGCCTTGCCATGCAAATTATTGTAATACCACGCCATATTGATATTGTTCCCTATACCTAGTTAGTAGGTTCAATTCATTATGAATTTTGGTATTTTTGGAAGAATAGTTGACAATAACAAAAATCTACAATATCACCAAACAGTGTAGTTTTCCGGCTCAGTCAAATATGGTCTTGCAGAAAAAAGATGCAGCAACCTCGGCCATCAAGCCCGTAAGAATTCAATCTGAACAACGTCTGCAATCTAAAAAGGGAGGAGATGAACATCGCTGAAAGAGAGCAGCAGTATTTTGGACGGCATTCAATTTTGTGGAGGCAAATAATGAAGCTGCAAGTAACCAGAACAGACCAGGAAATGGCTTGCTTTTTCTGAGCAGATTAAATCCTCAATCAGCTATTTCCCTATTGCTGTGTGTTTATATCCATAGTCACTCAGATCTGGGCAATGCATTGAAACAACATACTCAAAACTAGGAACAGTTACCAAAATTGTGCAATATAACTTTAAAGAAAAAACGTAAAAGTTTGCTTAATGTCAAGAGACTCTCTCTCCTGCGCCCCCTTCTCGCCACAATGACAGACCTTAAACATTATATCCAAATTGGATCTGGGAGATGCGAGCATAGTGTGCATCTGCTCTGAGAGACATATACACTGAGGCGGCTGATCGTTCGAGGAGGCACTGAAAATTGTGCTGTCATGGTAGAAAATGCTGAGAGATTAATATGGGTGCATTTCGCTGCCATCATCTCGCTTTCATTATCAAGTAACAAGCGCTGGAGAAAGGGGGGGTTAGGGGGGTGGGAGAAAAAGACGCTGCTCCACCGCTCAACCTGAGATGTGAGTGTGACATTATGTTGACAATTCAGTGTGTGGGTACTGTTCAGACAGACACAGGCATATCAATGCAAGCCATTACTGTCTATAGTAGATTGGCTTAGCTTTGTGCTGAGGTGTAATTGCGCAGCTGTCTGGCATTAGTCCTCCCAAACAAATTGGCTTGGGGAAGACTGCCTTCCAAATCTACCAGTGAGGACACTGTATGATGCACACAAAATCTCCTTTTGGTTTGCTTCTAGCTTTTGCGGTGATTATCAATGCCTTAACTTGCAGAAATATACCAATACATTTTATTATTCTTTTGTGCTATTAGAGTATTATCTGTACTTTATGCTCAGAAAGGTCATGTGTCGACCGCACGTCATGCAGGTTGACTGAAGATTGACAAGGTGAAGAGTAATGGGTGACACTCTAGGAAGTCTATCAATATGCAAGATGTTGGCTTTACATCCTAATATGAGTTTAGGTCTTATATGTGCTAAGGTCTGCTGGGATATGGGGGTGACAGTGTTAATCTATTCCTGATCATGCCTCTGTCATGGGATCTCCTTGGGATTTAATGCTCTGTGGTTTGATACATGCTCATGAAATGTCATTTGAGACATCCCGTGCAAAGCCCAGGGTTACATGATATAGAAGGGGAGTTAGCATGTTCCCATTAAGTGACACTGCAATGCTCTTCCTGTATGATGAGCTGGGAATATATGTCTTAGCTAATGCAAGCTATTAACGGTGTTAAAAAGCCCTCGCAGCTACAGAAGGAAACCACTGGAAGCACTTCATGCATTAATGCATGTGTTGTTTGCGTTGTGACACGTTGTTCGACCATGTAGTTTTTTCAGTCAGTAGCGGGGCTTATAGTTGTCAAAGCTGATCAGTCTAAAAACCTATCCAACACATTGGTCCAGGACAAGACATTTAGGCACCAATGAGTCAGATATCAATGAAATTTGGAACTGATATTCATGGGTCGAAGACAATATATTACAATCATTTTGGTGACCACAAGTTTTTGTCCAGGGCCAAAATCTCCACTTGGGATGTGATGATTAAAATTTTCCAACCTAACTGCCAGAATAAATTTTGGCATTGGATATTACTGCAACCACAGATATGTAACATTTTACTATGTATGGGTTGAAACTTTACATTTGTTCATGTTTCAACCATGCTGTGGTCAAGGTGTTGTTATATTTAGGCACAAAAACCACTTGGGTGGGGAGAGATCCATGTTTTTGGCTTAAAAAACCCAGCTTGGGTGGCACAATCGCTGCTTGAAATACCACTCATGACTTGAGTGAACTGGTTTTGGTGGCACAGTCACTGCTGAAAATGTTGCTCATTTCTCACTAAAAAACTACCATTTCGTTGTTTGTTGATCTCAAACAGTGGCCTGCAGTGGCCTGATGCTTGGCAGCCACCTCACCTAGATGTCATGCTATCCACCATCCCCTCCACCTCTCGACAACAAAGTCAGCTTATGAACATGTAATCACAACTATGCGAATTTGGAAACATTGATATGATACGTATGAAATGTACAAATGTAATGTACTGATGGTTTGCAGAAACATACAACGCCAACATTTTCTTCTAGCAGCTGGGCTGGTTTTGCTGAAAACAGACCCAATTTTGGACAATTTTTAGCAATTTAGTTCATTCAGTGTATTTACATTCTGTAATTAGTTCTCAATAAATTGTTTTTTTATTGTTAGTGGCGGAGTCTGCCTTTCCTGAACTTGGTTCAGATTGCCTTCACATGCACAGGGGATTCACAGGAAAATGATTCAGTATGCAATTTTTTTTCATTGGTAACAGCCTCACTGCTATTGTTTGCTCTCTTCAGTGTCATAGGTTTATTAAGTTATTACTAATGTAAATGAAACATCTCACTGCCACTGATTCACATGGTCGCCAATTCCACTGAAAGCATAAGAATTACAACGTCAAAGGGAAATTCTATTCGAGGAATTTGCTAGGGATACTCCTGGTCCCCTCAGGATGAGGCATACACTAAACGCATCACATGCACAGAAGAAGAAGCTAAAGTACAAGCAATATCTACATAAACTACCAAGCACATTCATATTTATGATCAATTTTGAACTTGAGATCCTGTTTCAACTTTGTACTAAAGATATCTAAAGCTAATGGCAGGCTTTCAACGGTGTCACTCAAGTTCCTTGAGTGCCACTATACGGACAATTGTTGTATTTTTTATCCGCTCTTGGTAAGACTTTATGAATATAAAAGTTATTAATATTTTGTTTTTCTATGTCCAATATTTACAAATCTTACAGTATAATGAACACGACAGCCTAGAATGTTGCAAGGTATTCATTGTACTTTGGTCTTGTAGTCCTTATGTTCTTTCCCTATGCACTTGTGTTATCTTACTACAAGAGGGGGGAAAGAAAATAGATTATTTTTTGTTTGAATTTGTCTGCAGAAAACTATTAACTGCAAAAAAGATCAAACTGGTTTCTATGACAACTTCAAGTCAGCAGTCTTTTAACAAATCAAAACATGATTAATGTCTCCCATAAAGTCTGCGGAATGGAGCCTCCTTCTTTTTATGAATGGACCTTCAAACTCCTCAAGAGATGATTAATCAATGTCTGCCAAAGATGGAAAAAAAGGAGAATGCGTAACTTTTGTCAGCCTTGATTCTAATGAGTTCCCCTGTAGAATTGCAAAACAACAATTAAAAGCATTTTCTTCCCCTTCTGCCTTTGTGTTCACCTTCATGACTTGACAAACATATTGTCAAATACAACTGTGAATTACAATAGAAATGTTACTTAGTAATGCATTGTGTGGCCTCACATCTCAGAGGAAATACAGGGGGACACTTTGAAGCTGCCTGAAGAAAATGTGTCGTTTGATTAATTAACAACAAATACTCAAAGCAGATTAGGCGTTGTGATTATATTCACTTGCAAGGTTCAAGTAATCAAACTGATCTGCAGAATTTTGTTTTTTCCTGATTTGGCAGTGAGTAAATAAACATGCATTTGTGACCTTTTTTCAGTTGATCTGATATACAACTGCAGTGGCCATAAAATAAAAAACATGTAAAATATTTCATCAGAAAATATCTTCAATCTCTGAGTTCTCAGTCGAGCTCTTACCCACTGGACTGGGCAGTTTCCGACCGGTTACTGGAGCGGCGTGAAATGTAAATTCGGAATCTTACTTTCAAAGTAGCTTCGAGCATTAAGGAATAGCAAACTGCTCCTATGAAAGTTTTATTCCAACCTGCTGACGGTAATCCCTTTCTCATCACTCCTTTGAACGCTTTCGGTGCAGTTAAAAGAGGAACAATCGATAATGAACTGAATCTGGCCACATTAGAGCCCCCATCTGGGATATGAATGCTCTCTTCCCCCCATAAATCCATAACATCACGGGTGAAACGCAGTGACAGAGCTAATGAGAGAATATGCTCTCAGTGCACAGAGCTTTTTTTTCCACAGAGTGAAAACAATACAGCACTCTCAACCGTTTAGGAATCCATTGATATCCATCCACTGAGCCCACCATTATTCCTCCATCAATGTCATTCTGAGGTGTCATCCAAATGTGGAACTGTCTCAGGATGATGACTGAAATCTAACCGTGTTTTAATGTCACCTCATACTGCCTCAACTCATATGCAACCATGAGAATTTAGTTAATGAAATAAAATCACACAAAAAGCACATTCTCCTTTACACTGTATTCCTCTATGGCTTTCCCTATTGTTCAATATGGTCACGTGTGTACTATTCCCTCACCTGCTTCCTACAGGGTTATATCCCACCTCAGTTAATTGAGTAATTAAATATTTTTATATCCCTGCTTGTGCGGGTGGGGACAGCCATATAAATACTGTAATAACAGGGCAGACTTTCTGCTTTGAAGGTCAAGCATGTCGCACAGACTTGTCTGCCCCTTAAATATTTCATTACTTCAAAATGAAAAATAATACATCCAATTCAAACATACCTGCAAGTCATTCAGACAGGCTTTCAGATGCGGTGTTTACAATATAAGCAGGGCTGAGTTTTTGCCTTTTTTTTAACCTTGTTTAGAGCATTGTGCTTATTTGTTCTCCTCTATAAGCCTTGCAAAAGAGATGTGATTCATCATTGGTATGCCTTGAATGAATGGATCACATTAAGGTGACTCTGGTGAAGTTCACAAGTTGTAAAAAATTAGCCTGCTTAGGTTAGTAAAACAGAGGGGGGCTGTCAAATGCTATTTTTTTAAATTGCAACTAATCACAGAATTTTAGTTGTTAATCACAATTAATCACATTTTAATCACATTCACAATTCCATTATTTTGCAATTCAAAACAGTTATTAATATTAATATTGACAAAGTAAAGACATTCATACCAGATTGTCTTGATTAGGAATCAAATGACAGCAAAAAGCTGCATGGGACTAGCATAAAGTGGGCATGTCTGTAAAGGGGAGACTCATGGGTACTCACAGATCCAATTTTAATTCAGATATCTCGAGGTCAGAGGTCAAGGGAGCCCTGTGAAATGGCCATGCTGATTTTCCATCACCATACATTTAGCCTAACTTTGGAACATCTTTCCGCCCCTTTACTGAGAAGCTAGCATAGTTGGTACTCGGGGTGTAAATCACTGGTTTCATCACGATACAATATTATATCGATACTTTGGACAACAATACAATATTTGCCGATATTACAAAGTCTACCTTGATACTATTTCGATTCAATTCAATTTAGGGGCCTAGGGGCTTCATTTAATCGATATATTGATGAGATAGGTGGATCGTTACACCCCTAGTTGGTACCACTGTATTCCTCAGGTCGCTAGTTTCATATGATACCAGTATCATTGTTCTTACTTTACAAGTCAGCCTGGTACAACCTCTTAAAGACGGGACGCGATAAAAGAATTCAATGCGCTGATTAAAGTCTTAGATCACATTGCGATTAAGGCTAAATGCTGACAGGTAATAATAATACGGTAAAGGTATGAAGTATGAAGTACTCAAAACAGGCATAACGGTCTACTGTAACAGTAGCAGCTCTGAGGAGAGGAGAAGCAGCTTGTTGTAAAGAAACAAAACTGTTTTATAAAATAATGTATCGGAATAAGTGAAATTTGGGCCTGATGTTGCTGTTAGTCAGGAGATCACCGAAGTACACAAAGACAATGAGTGTCTGCATCAAACTGCATGATAATCAGTCTAACAGCTGTAGAGAACCTAAAAACGAAACCACAGATGTAAACCTCCTGGTGGCACTAGAGGAAAAGTCAAGCGAATCACCAAAGACATTAGTATATGTCCTTTTAGGAACACAAATGTCTGATAAACAACATGGGAACCCATCCAGTAATTGTCAAGGTATTTCAGTCTGGACCAAAAAGTGGACTGACTGACCAACAGACCCACACTGCAATCCCTAGAGCCACGCCGCTTTGCAGCGCAGCTGTCACAGCAAACATCTAACAGCAAAAAGTCTCTGTGACATTTGAGAGTCATTATGAAAGACAAACAGTCATGGCCCCTCTTCCCTTCATGCTGCTATAAGAGCCCCCGTTGATTCAATAAGCAATAAACAAATGAATTAAGAGACAATTAAATACTAGGTCCAATGTCAGGTGCCAATCTCTCCCTCACCCTCACCACGTCGCCGCTCACAGGCACGTTAAGGTTAACTTGGGCTAACATTAACATTGATCAGGCTGCGGCCTCCCTCCTCACAGGGTGCTGGGCCCCCGTCGTCCAATCTCCACCGCCGCTCCACCTCGGTGCCATTCGATCATCCACAGAGGGAAGACCCCAATGTTAAACATTAATTATTCCACAAGCCGGGACTCATTTGACTAATCAGCAGTTACGGGACTCAGGGGCATGGCCGCCTGAGTGGCAAATGCCAATATCCACTCTGTCGGTGGGGGCAAAGGGAGGGGCGGCTATGGATCAACAAGCCAATATGGAAGAACTGATCCATCATTGTGTCAGCCATTGTCCAGAATCCAGGAGGTGAGCTGTGTGTTTTGCCAATGAGAAGCGGCGGCGGTGGTGTTGGTGGGGAGGGTCAACAAGCTACGCCTCTCTGATGAATGCGTGACCATGCTAACAACTGCCACTTACAGCTTTTAATTACATCAGAGGAGAAGGCAGAGGTGAAGGAGATGCACTGTGCAAAAAACTGTTGTGCCAGTAATGGTTCTCTACCAGTGGTGTGAATTTTAATAGTTTGTATGAAAAAGGCAAAATGAAGCAAAGGCCACATGTTGCCATCATCATATCATAATACTCATAAAACCCAGCTATCAAAACAGTCCAGACTCGTGTGAATGACTGTTATTAAAGACACTGGACCAAAGGGTCTGTGAACTCATCTTCAAACAGATTGTGTACATGTTGAACCCTGTTGAATCAAAGTGGCAAAGAAAAACACAAAGTGGCCATATTTCAATGGTGCATAAATTATAACCCTCTCTCCTAAAAATGCACTCAATTCCATTCCAGCTTCCCACGCCATACACGCATAGCCTTTACAGAGAGCTTTTAACCGATTGCATTATTTAAAAAGCCACCCCAACGCACAAAAGCAATTTGGTAGAATAGCAGCCGTAAAATATAGCTTTCAGTATTCAGTCGTGGGCACAAATGGTTTGTCTTTCATCACCGCTTTTTTTCCTGTGACTGCCTCTGTCCTCTTGTCAGACATGGCACCCACCGCCCCCACCCCGTTGCAAAGAGCATCGTAAGTGTTACCGCCGCACTCCAATACAATTGATCTCACATCAGGTGCACTTGAACCCTCCAACCCCGCCCAATTTACGGAGCATTTGCCAGGGCTCCATTTGAATTCTCTCATTTGATTTTATGCAATGCCTTCAAAGTGAGCAGCACAAAGACACCACAGATGTCCAAACTCCCAAAAGGTCAATGACAAGAATTTGTTTTGTCTCATTTTTTTGGGTATCTGTAATTCAAAGACATCAGAAAAGTAGACAATAAGCTCCATGGACCGGAAGAAAAAGAAATTTCTAACTCATGTGGTTGAAGGATGGAGACAAGGAGGGGGGACTATGCAACTAATTAAAATGCTGAAATGGTGTAACCTTCAGAGTTTCTATGTTTAAGCCTGGCTTCTTGCTCCAGCAGAAAGTGGCAAATTAAATCAGGTCTGAGCAGTGACACGCCGTGAGAGACAAGTTCAATATGTATGATTTATCTACTTAGACAAATGAAATCACTGTCAGCTTATTCTTGCGAAAAGGTTTCAATGTCTCCTCCTTGGGAGCAAATGCAATTTGTTTCAAATTTGATTTTGTCAAAACTTTTTTTTTCCTCCTTCCCCCAGTGGCCCATGGGAATGGCTTTAAAGGGTGAACTTTTTTTCTACATACAGGATGACAGAAAGGGAGTATCAACTGTCATTATCATAGTACAGTAAAAGAGCAATATCTTTACTCTGTATTGTTACCTCGTGTGAAGAAAAATGGAAAGACGATTAAACATTTGTATCATGAAAATTGAATTGTGAAATAATCACACACCCACTGAAGTGTGCTTAATTAAAGTTATATAAAGTATCTCATCTTATCTTATATTTATCTTGCTCATCAAAAGCTATGCATGATGTTTCATTTCTGCTGTGCACGGCAGATAATTGAAGCTATCTCATCGTGACAGGGCATATTGATAAATTAAAGATCTCATATTATTTACTGAGACAGTCGAACCGAGAAAAACAGCAGTGACAAAGTGACAAAGCTCTTAGCAGTCATAAGAATTATGACTTGTCTGCCAGGAGGAAAGGAGGAAGTAGTTCGATGTTGTTATAGATTCACAAAGTGTGCAGATGCGGCTGGGGATGATGGATAGGTCAACAAAAAGTTGGACTTTTGAAAAAAGAAGCCGCTGCTTGCACTGACAAAAGATGTTGCCCTTCCTGCAAAAGTGTCACATCAGAGAACACTATGTCTCAAAAGTGGGGCAATTAAATATTTTACTGTTTAATTTGAGACCTTTTTTTATTATCTCTCATGAAACAAACTATACATACTATTATTATTATTATTATAATAATTAAAAGATATGGAAATGATGGTGATCTGTATCTAATCTTGAATAAGAAACTGTGCATGAATCAAAATAAATGTCAACAATTAAGTTTGAACCTCACCTTTTAAGCAGAAATGGTGACATTTCTAAAGTAGTTTTGTCGAATATATCAACTGAAAGATGAATACTGATTTCTTAATATTTGAAAAGGTTTCAACATTTTATGCAGTGTCCATACACCTGTGCTAGCTGTCCTTTCTCATTCTCTCTTAATGTTTACTACAGTCATTCTGCTGTTTAGCATTGCTAAATTCACTTTTCAATGAAAATTTTAAATTGTGTGTCCTCAATGTCATTTTTTTCTCAGGTGGCATCAAAAATGGCATTGAATATCAATTTTTTTTCAAGGTACTGTATCAAAATTAGAAATTCCAGCACTTCGACAACAATGATCGAAAGATTTCCTAAAATATAGAATGTAAAGATCTACAATTCCATTACAGCTGAGAAAACTCAATCTGCTGACAAAGATAATATATGATTGAGAGCACCACAACAGCTATCAAATGGACCTTAAGGTGATATTGTTTTGCCATCAAATGAGAAACTGATTAGATTGATAAGTGTCTCTACGGTTGCTGATGCAGCATTCAAATATTTACCCATTACTGCAGAAAATCATCCTGCGTCCTCTCTATGCTTAATGGAGCTCTATCAATCTGATACCACAAATGAGAGCGCTTGGTAAACTTTGCATTATCATTTCTCGCCACAGGCAACAGAGGCAAGTGTTTAAAAAACGCTGACAGTGGATGTGTTTGGAGCAGTCGGCCCTTTCTAGTTTTCAAATGACCCAACTGTCAAATACATTGGTTCCAACCAGCCTCTTTCAAGTAGGAAATCTGAAAGCTTCTTGGATGAAGTCGACAATGTGCGGGTGATGCAGCTCTGACTGAAGCCAGTGCTCTTTGAAATGTGTAATCTCAAGATGGTTTGTTGATATCTGTGCTGCTGGTACCTATGGATACAGAGCGTTTAAAATTATTTACTGACCTTTTCGTCACATGCTCTATGATATAACCATTTATCCAGCTGCATAGAAGACGCCTTAAAAGTGCTAACAGATGTAATGGGCGGATTTAAGTGCATTTCCCATTTATCCTGCTCGCTCGGCCTATTTAGATCCACCGGTGTCATCATTTCCTGAATAGCATCCTCAGTGGGCCAACACCAGTCTGAATGATAACAATGACAAATGTGCTTACTTTCATTCTGCAGTCGCTATCACCTCCAAATCCATAGTCATTTTCTCCAAAAAAGGATATCCACATTAGCTAAGTGAGTGATTTATGAACTTGTCCACACAGCTTTAAATACAGAAACCACAAAGAGGGAGTCAGATAATCCCCATTATGTCTCTGAGTGGAACTCTTAAATTATGTGTCCACACACTTTTCATAGTATGATACACTGGATAATGGGAATTAGGTAAGGAGCTAAATATAATGCTAGGATATTTTCATGTAATCCACGATCAGTGAGTTTTCAGTGAAACAAGTTAAATGCATTTGAAGGTAAATGAAAAACCAAAGTGAGATATTGGCAGGGATGTTTAGTAACGCAAAGTAACCCAAATGAGTGGAAAGGTAGGGTTTTTCTTTTAGGAACAAGTACTTTCATGTTCCTTTTTTAAATTCCTTCATCTAGTCTTTACTGGAGTATAGTTTTAAGCCAGCAGTCTACTTTTTACTTCACCAGATTTGCCATTTATACCTCAGTTATAAGTCTGCCTGATATGTGGGGATTGACAGCAGGGGCGAGAGTGCACGAGGAGCGCCTCTACTACAGATACCAAGTTGCGGCTGTCAAAAAGAAGCACCAGCTGTCTTTTTACCATGATGCAATGATGACTGAACAAAACCCACATAGAGGCTTCTGGTGAGCTTCCAGCGACAATCCCTGTCCACACTACTGTATTTATACCAAAATCTAAAAAGACAACAGTAACACAATGAAGTGCTTGTTGTGCCTCACAAAAAAACCACAAGTTGCACATACTGTTGTTTGAAAATATAGCTAGCTAGCTAACATTGGCTCTGTTAATCATTCAAGTGCAATGTTAGTCTTTGACATTATTTTAATGAAGAGAGTGGTAAGAATCTGGAGATTGAGAGCATGGGATATTTTTCATATTTCAATTGTATTTCATTTGACTGATTAGCCTACCTACTCTACATTTAAAAATTAAAAATCATCAACAAGCGCTGTTTTTTCACTCTTTACGTTTACTTATTAGGTTTCTGACAGAGGCGGTTTCTTTCTTTCTGTCTTTGTTTTTCCAAGTTCAGTGGAAAGGCATCAAATTTGTGAGTCATGTGACTCAAGTCCACACTGAACTGTTAACTTTCACTTGTACTTAAGTCATTTTTATGGAATTACATGTACTTTTAATTTAATATAGATTGTCTGTACTCTTTCCGTCACTGTACCTGAGTATTTAACTGTATGTTTCACTGTTTTTGTTTGTCTTTGTTAAAATATTTTTGCAGATATTTTGAGGGATGAGAAATCAGGAAGAACCTTGGTGGGTTTCATTTACTGGATATACACATCTAAGAGAAAAAAAATGTTCTAAAGATAAATAAGAGAGAAGGACAGTTTTATTGGACCAATTGGCTAACACTTTAGTTTACTATATTGAAGCAACGGTTGAAACAACAGAACTTTTATATCTGTCTAAACAAATTTACTCCGTGTCAGGTTGTTACCTTCTTGCAAGGTCAAAGTAAAACGTTCTGCAGCAACAGTTTTGATGTAAACAAAGACAATTCCTGTGGTTAACTGAAAACCTTGTGCCTAAACTGGCTTTTCACATGAAGGAAAACAAGTGTGGGGGTAAATACTGATGAAGCACAAGAGAAATATTGAAAATATAAAGTCTGAACAGTCAGATGCGGAGAACAGATACCACTGACTGGGAAAACTGTCAGCACTAGTAAAATATCAAACAAAGAAATGTCATATATAAAAATGAAACATAAATACAACAGAGTAACATCTGAGGCTCAGCAGTGAGGCTGAAAACCCAAGGACGGCCCTGTGCAAGAGAGTGCCAGGAAAATGCTGCGTCTACATCCCGCCACCTGTTCATACAGGGAGTCACAGACGTCCTGGCATCACAGCTTAAATTTAGTCACAAAAGGTAAATTCCATAGCAGCTGAGAGGAGCAACCAGAATGGTTGAAAAGGGAAGATACTGTAAAGTAGCCTAAAGTATACATTCATCTCATGACTAAGACTTATAAAAAACATTTATAAATAGCTACAGTAGCTGAAGTGGGAAGTTAGACACCACAATGCCTGTCTTGTATACTGGAGTTGCTTCTATTGTTTCACAATCAAGCCAGGTTCCTGTAATTTAAGTACAGGTTAAAAACCAGCAGCACAAATTAAAATTACAAAATCAATGGCCAAAGTAATTGTGGTGACACGTTAACTGTAACACTGGTGAAATAGCTCATTCAGGGGCGCCCTCAAGGCTTAGGGGATAAGACAGCAAACATGAACTACAACGCCCTTTGTTATTATCCGGCCAAGAACCTTTTCTGCATTTATCTTTTCCACTTTTTCCTGTCATCTCTTCACTATCAATATCTAAAGTCATGAAATGGCCAAAAATATGAATAATTTGAGTAATCAAAATTCCCAAATTTATCAGAGAAGGGCAAAAATCTGTAATATGCAGAGCTAGACTGATAACTGTGCCAGGTAATATATTTACAGAAAGTAGCGTACTATAAAAATTGCATATACTGTGTGTCATGAGTAACAACATTTTGTAGAACAGAAAGGACCAAGGATATGCTATAATGTTAGATATAATGCCCTGCTTAAAAGATGGTTGTCCAATACCATTATTTGTTTAAAGATAACAATTCAAATTCCTAAACTTGCATATCCGCCGATGGCAAGTACAATCCAATACCATTTAGTTTTTTGTTGTTTTTTTTTAATTATAAGCTGTATACCACTAACCCTCTTTGGATGTGAAATGATTGCTATCATCGTTGTATGGCATGGCTGAAAGTAAGCCCTGTGTAAAGCATGAACAAATACATTCAGATAATTAATGCCATATACTTTATTTTTTATCTAATTTGACATTTAGCGAATTAATAATGTTACACTATTTACTGGTAATATATATGATGCTCTAGAACAGTATACTTGCTGTTTAGGCTACTGTTTTAAAACTGATACACACTGATAAAGCGATACACTATCTAACATTTTAGGCACTTCGAAGACATTTCCCATACTGGCATTGGTAGCAAAATTATGCTACTAACTAATTTTAGGGGACTTGAAAATGCCTGTGTCTTATTTTTAAGAATACATATTAGAATGTTTTTTCAACTTTCATATTTTTGAATATAAGCTCAAAAATCCATTATTGACATTTCAATTTAGACACCTTTCATACAACACTGGTGGAAACTAGCATCACATCACTGTTACATGAAAGCAAAGAAAGATAATCCACCTTTGTTTTCCAACATTCCTTCCTTGCTGTTTGTTTTCAGTGTTACTCCTAATGCGTTCATTTGCATTAATGGCTTGCAAAATCAATTAAAAGCTTTAATTGTACATTGTATAAAATGCTGTTTTAATGATCCAGCACATACAGCGCTTTGGAAAAATGAATAATGCTTTTGCATTTGTTTAATGAAGCCCATTTTAATGTGCATTCAAAGTGCCCGTATGCCTCACCATATCCTGATACAGCAAGAATTGATGGCAGCGCCTCTAAACAATGCTGAGGTAAAAGGAAACACAAAAGTTCATTTTGTGTACTGAGAGTCCTGATTCGCCTCAAGTCCTGCAACCAGTTTTCTTTTTCCAATGTTGCGCATCCATACTTGAGAAAGCAAGGATTGTAATTTTTGGCTGTGTCGCAGTGATAACATGGGGATTCTGGGTTTAGACAAGTTGTTTGAGTATGTCCAGTGTGTTGCTTTCTATTCTATTATGAGGAGGCCCAGGATAAGAGGTATGGAGTAAGGTCCAGATCTCATCTGTGAGTACCAGCTGGCTGAAGGGGGGACTCTGCACTATAGATAAGGAATAGTGTGACCTTAATCCCCCAAATGGAGCTTCCTGTGTCCTCAGGAAGTCAGAAGAAATGGTGCTCCAGCCAGTCTACCCACTACTCCCTCCCTACAATATCACTCTGCTGTGGCTTAATTTTTTATGAGGCATCCTGCCAGTAAATGCCTGATAAAAAGTGATGAAAACAAAACGCTCAGAGAAAGCTCCAGGTCTAATCACAATTCCGAATATAATTGCTTACTGGTGACTATTTTCAAAACAGACCAGTAATGATTTCCAATGTGTCTTAAAGCATCACTTTAAAAAGCAGCAGAAAATGAGCATCAGTGTTGAGGGAATCTTTAGAAAAAAATGCCCTCAAGATATCACTTCTTTTCATCGCCAACAGCAAATTAATTTCCATGGAATACATTTACAGTGCAGGTGAAACACTTTCCTATTTACAGTGACATTAATAGTTTGTCACACTGCACGATTTCAGCTATGTATTTTGGTCCAAAAAATTCACAATATGGTGGTTTAGAAGAACTGCATTTAACAGCAAGTGTCCCGTGTCTAAATTTAGAAGTTCTACTAATGGCATAAGAACTTTCTTTCTGCTAATAAACTCACAAAAAAGGAAAATCAGAAATGAAACTTCAGGGCAGAATTCTGAAAGAGCATATTATAGTTTTTAGCCAGCTTACTCGCCCTGTTGGAATATGGAGGGTGAAAACCAAGCAGCAACCTCTGGGGCAGAAAAATTAAGCCAAAACGTAAATGCCAAAAACTGTAGTTCCTTGATCGGTCTCTTGAGGATGGCTCCAGAAACGAGTAAATCCTCGTACCTCACTAAATTCCGGAGGAAATAATCAAGCGCCATCTCCAGGGCTGAAAAATGAAGCCTATGCGGAAGCAATTCCTGAGATGCCCACTTGGAGCTGGCTCCAAGAACGAGTCAATCCCTATAGACTCCCATTGTAAAATGCCCAACTTTACAGCAAAAATAAACATGTTTACCCCATTCATGAAGACAGTATGGGGAGTAGTTGTTGAGGAGGAACATTTGTGACAACTGCAGATAGGGTAAAAAAATTTTCCTCACCCATTCACATTATATTTAGGCCCAAAGTTATACATATTTAGGGGCGGGTACACCTGAGTGACAGGCTGTATACAAGGCCTCACTGCAGTCTGCGAGTCAGATCCACCCCTCGCCACTCCACAGTGCCAACCTCTCATCCAAATTGGTCACTGCTGGCTCCAAAAAACCAAGATGGCGACAGCCAAAATGCCAAACGCTACACTTCAAAACAGAAGTCCACAAACCAAAAGGTCCTTGTCAAAAAAATACAGGACAGGAACTGATGCTTGTTTTAGGTGTCTGAACAAAGTCTCAAACTTTTTCTTGTGAGGACATTCTCTAACTGTAACTTCAGTTCAGTGTAAAGAGGCCAAAATTTGTACCTGTTATGGTGGATCAAATGGTATATGTCAGGGGCCAATTATGTGTCTATTATTGTACTCCAGCACTTTGTATTCTGAGTGTGCCCCTTTAAAAAGTTTAAATCTCTGGAAAAAAAGCTTGCAAATGTTAAAAGAAGAAAAAAAGCTCCTCTAGGGTTGCAGCTTAATGTGTGCAATGGCTTGTTTGTAGATAATTAAAGTTACTTGACAACAATTAAGAACAATTAAATCTCTAATGGGCAGGTAATGGATAATCTGCCTGCTGTGCCACCCAGAAAACTTGACTCAATACTCGGTCCATAATTACAATTATGTTAGATTAATAATTGCAGTGAGTTTCCAGTGCAGGCGAGGCTGAATGCCTTGCCAGACGTTAAGGTAATACTCCATTATCTATTCATTACTCATCATTAAACATTTTAGTATCTCACTTAATACACTGTTTGGGCCTGTTAGGCAGTATTATGACCAAATATTGCACCAGTCCAATATTCCTCTTGGGTTTTGCGTTTTGGATTCAGCAAACTGTGAAACACTTGGGGACTTGCAAACAAGTATGACATTTTCACCCTGAGGGACTGCTTACATTAAATATTAGCACTGACAGGTTAAGATTTCTCATGCCAAAAAATCATCTTGGGAACCACTCTGCTACATCCTTGGGAGCCAGGGCTGTAGCCAAAATATCTACCTTAGTCATGTGCAAGTCACTCAACCAGGTCCAGTCGATTCTGGATCAAGGCTGGGTATCACGATCAGTCAAAACTGAGACCAGAGAGACCACTGGAATTTGAATATCAGTCAAGCTTAAAGTGTCAAAAACAGCTCATCCCTTTCCTTAAAGTATACAAAAATAAAGTTTTTGGCTGGAAAATATATGAAAATTTGCTGTATTCCCATACTACAGTGATGCTCAACTTACGGCCCGCAGGCCAAATCTGGCCCCTGACAGGGTGCCCTAACCAATTTCTAATTCACAGTTTAAAAAAAAGTTATTCATACTGGGAACTGTTTTTTTAAGTATATGAATGGTGCACAAAAACAGCATCAAAATAGAGCTTGTGCCAGCGGAGGGTCCCTCACACCCACCAACAGAGGTCCTAGCAAAGCTCCTAATGTCCTAAAATCTTAAAAATCATATCATAAATCATAAATCAATCATATCATAGAATCCTAGAAACACCCTAAGGTCCCAGAAATATCTAAAAATCCTAGAAATGTGCTCAAGTCCTAGAAATGTCCTAAAATACTAGAAACATGTATGGGACTGTTGCGATTGGCCCCTGGCTTTTAAAAGTGGCATCCGAGGAGAGCAATTTGAATATCCCTGCTATACTACTGTATATCCTTTAGCATTTAACATTTGGGCACCAAGTAATAATAATAAAGCATATTTGTAGTGTCTCATAGCACAAAATGATCTCAACACATTTGTAAAGCTTTGGGTTGTTGACCAGTACCAATGAATATCTCATCATACAGGCCCAAGATGTGACAAAGTAGCATTATTATTTTCACTAAATGTTTCAGTTGAATGTTCTGTCAAATCAACTGGCTTCTTTGTTCCATTGTTAAACCGTCACTTTTATATTACCACCCATCTTAAACCCATATAAAGCCGTGCCGCAGGCATGTCAATACCGTTGCCAATTCCGTGGTTGGCAACAGAGGTTGATGAAAGCTATAAATTACTCAATGCACTCTGTAAATTGTTTATATTGCTGGGAAGAAAATAAACAGAGGTGGAGCAGGTAGAAAAGCAATAGATCTGTGAAACTCTTGCAGGAAAACAAGACAATATCCCAAAGGAGCTGATGCAAGAGGCAAACTAGGCAAGGGGCGTGATTACAACACAACGTAGAGAAAGTTTCACTCCATCATGCCCAAATGCCAAAATAACCATAATTTATTCAGTCTACAACAATAAAAAAAGTGCAAGAAAATGCCTTAAAATGACTTGGGACTTCATTTCAAAGTTTTGATGTGCTTCATCTTGTACAGGAGTGTCAGTGTCATTAGGTTAGATAGTCGATGTTTCATTTTGGTGCCAATAAATTAAAAGTATGGAACACTGTAAGATGAATGGGGGAGATCTTGACAGCAGACATCAACTCTGCCTCGAGGCAAACTACAAACATGTAATCTTCACAGCCCACTGGCCCAAGGGTCTACTGTTTGAATATGTGGAAAGCATTTAAGAAACCTCTGTCCAATAAATTTGATATTACAGTAGATTTAGTGCATAACTTGTTTTAGTAGTATGTTTTAAACCAATCTGGGGGGTTGTTTTGTGCATCTTAGTGAGTCTGCATTCATTGCATTACAACAACAGGTATTTCCTACATTTTAACAGAAGATTTTTTTTTTTGCCAATTTTATAAAGAAGGCAGCTGAAATCAAAGCACAGACACAAAGAGACAGTGAGATTATGAGTGTTTGAAAAGTATTTTAAAGACACAGATGATGTATGTAAATGGATGCCTCTTTTCTCCTTTGTGTATCAGACAGGCTGTGGCCGTCTCTAGAAAGAAAGAGGCACCATTGTTTTGAACTCCTACACTGCCCCCTGTTGGTAATACACAGACATGCACAGTGAGGCACAGATAAAAGCCTCAACTGGTTAAACGCTTATAGAAAATGGCTGGCTGGCTGGCTGGATGAGGATTATGCCATGTAAAAAGAGGAAATATATTAAGACCACATGCAGCACTGTAAATGCTTAACCTCTGCAATGCAAATGATATCATTCACATGTCTGTGCACACAGTGTCTTTTCTTTAAATCAAATATTGGATGACTGGCTCCAAAGCGACAAGATTTGTTTGCTTGTCATTTAGAGATTAATATAAACATTCACAGGCTTGTTGAAAGCATAGGAGTCTTTCAAAAGCGTTGTGTAATACTGGCAAACTCCAGGCAAAAAGCGTATCTTCAGAGGGAATTTTCATTTCATGTGGTGCATTGTTGCTTACTGCCCGAGCAGAGCGGATAAATCAAACCAATGGCCTGGGAACACTCCTGGTCAGCCGCAATGGGAGCGAGAGAGGAGGGGATGGTTGGAGTGAAAGCCCACACATCGGAAAATGAACTGCTGTCTTTCAAACCAAAATCCCACATGATGGGAGAGCAGCGAAGTGGCACTACACTGTGACAGCGCCTTGTTAGTAACTTTAGCTTAAGAACTACTACTGCATTTGGCTCCTTCTGAGAGCAGAGAGAGCCGGGAATGTGAATAAAAAGAAAGAAAAATGTGGAGCAGAAAGAGAAGTTATGGACGAAGGCAGAAAAGAAGAAAAAGAGGGAGAGGGGGAAGAGAGATATGGCCATGGATCACCGGTCCTCTCTAGTTCAAGGAAAGTTCATTGGAACTCTTGCTCGGATTCATGTCATCTGTTTAGCTGTTCATTGGTCCCCGGGGTACATCTCTCTGCCTTTACAGTCTGTTCAACTTGACAAAAGGGCAGGAGGCTTATCAAATCTCCAGCAGCCAGGAACAGGTTCTCAGCCAAGTTACATATTTCAAGTGAAATTCACAATATCAATTATGGATCTCTCCCAGTATGGACAAAGCGGCTTCAGTTTCTCACTGGCAAATATAGGCATATGGTGGTTTGGAGCTTCTGAAGGAAAAACAACCAGTAATTTGGCAGACAGTAATAGTAGTCTAATTACAAACAGTGCCTCTGTCAGTGAGTAAGTGGGCATGCTGAACGCTATGAACAATTGCTCCTTCTGTCTTTGTCCAGATGACTGAAAAGCAATGGCAGTGAAAAAGGAGAGTCATATGTAATTGCTGAAACAAATGCCAAAGTGGCAAATGGCTGTTGTCAAAATGGAGACAGTTTTATACATGTAAACAGGGGAATTAGGCAGAGGACAGCTCATTGACTCAACTCACTTGTGGGGAAAAAAAAAAAAGTATCTGCAAGCTGTATGCATCGATTAATAAGTTTCACAGTCATTGAAAAATCGTTACAAACTGAGAAAATGCAAAAACATATGCAATTCACTGCAGTCACACATGAAGGACAAAATAACTATTTGGAAAAGGCTTCGAATTAAGTCAATAACAATTCTGAAGGCTGCGAGCCAGGTGAATAGGGCTCTGTACAAGCTGTAAAAGAGCTCTGAAAAATGAAATATATATACAGGAGTTTTAATGAAATATGAAGCAAAAGAGTTTTAAAAAGGCAGATTAGTGTCTAAGCTGACAGTTGAGCTGGGCAGTATAACAATCGTACGTCAATATTATTATGTGAGACAAGATATCGTGCAAGATTTTGCATATGTTAACATTGTGAGTGTTGTCTTTTCCGTGGTTTTGAAGGCTGCTTTACATAACAGTGATGTGATTTTCTGAACTTGTCATGCTGTTACCTGTTGCATTATTAACACTAACCCACTTAGCTGAAAGCATATCACCAACAAATATTTAAAACATGAATTAATCAATACTTTTTTATTAAAAATGAATCGCATAACTATGTGTAATGTAAAAGGGGTCGCTTGTGATGATGAAGTTGTGATCTCCTCAGCTACACGGAGCATTTCAGCATCTTTTAGCGCTGACAGACCAATATGGAATAAATAAAATATCCCAATACTTTTGATCAAATACCTCTATAACAATATGGCGGCGATACTGTAGAATTGCCTACTGGTGCTTTCATATACGAAGAAAAGATGTTAGATAAATAATCATCAGTAATTTGTGAAAAATGACTCAGTAGATAAAGTCAAATAATAGAACAGCTAGAATAGTCTGGTAAGTTCAAGTTATGGTATTGTAGTGCAAAACCAGGAAAGACGGCATTTACAGTATTACATTATCCAAAATCTAAGACAATATCTTGGCTCATATCACCATACCAATATAATATCATCATGTTTCCAAGCCCTGCTTTGAGCTCATTGTTTAATTTTTTTTTGGCCTGCTTTTCTACCATTTTGGTCCATCTCACCACTCTGAGTAGCGTCATTTATTAGGGGTTGGCCAATTTTGGTTTTTCAGGGACAATACCGACACTGATCATTAGTAGTAAATGAGATTGATATTTGGAACCTATATGCATTTAAAATAAAAATGGAAATCTTTTGGGCAAAATATAACAAACTGCAACACAAAATTTTGTTTAAATGCCTTGAAGCAAATGTTGAATCAAAACTGAAACTTTTAACATCAGTTCCCAGAAACTACTTTTATAAAGTCAAATTAAAATCTAAATAAAAAATGAATAAATAATAATAGCTCCCAGTGGTTTTACAAAGTAAAAGTTCCTCACATGCTGACACTTTCTTTGCATTTTAGAATTTATTCATTTTATTGGCAATCGTTGAAATAAAATGCCAATACCAATAATCTGCAAAATTCCAATAATCGACCAGGCCAATAATCTGTCGACCCCTATAATTTTTAGTTGCAGAAGTCAATTGTTTTCACTGCAAACACTCTAAAAGCCAACTGCTCAACAGCAAACAACAGACAAAAGTTAGGAATTAGCCAGCAGAGCACTTAGCAGCTAAAGAGCCAGAAATTAACCTTAGACAATGGTGGAATCAAAAAAAGGAGCTAACAGCAGAGAGAATATTCAAATAAGCCTTTTTTTTTATCAGGTGGACACAAACATGAAGCCTCTATATCTGATGAATGTCTAAACGGGTGTCTGTAGGTTATAAGTATTATTATAAGCAAAAAGTTAGCAAGAAGTCAGTGAAGTGGCCCGGCAGGTGTGTCATGTTTCCTCAGTATGGCTTTTGTTTACATATGATATGCTCTATCTGTTGACTCACAGTTTCTCCAAAAACAAAACATTTCCACACTGATGATATATTCCCGAGTAAACAGCGTTATCCTCATCATCTTTCTCTTGGCTGCTCGCCATCATCTGCTGGACGCTGTGTAATGGTGACATAGACTTTCAAAATAAGGGTGCGCCTGAAAGAGGATGATATGGTTCGATGTTTACACTTTGCATCGATGTTATGTGACCGTTGCTCATTTAATCAATAAATTGATGAGATTAATGGATCGTTACACCCCTATACAATTGTGCCTTATCTGTTGCCTTAACTTTATCTGTGATGCCTCAGTACTTTGCGAGGCTTGCACCTCTTTGTCTTCTGAGCAGCATTAGTTTTACCTTGGGACAGGAAGAGAGGGAATGGTGGAGAATGGCTTAGCTGTGACTGTAGATTGTTTTCTGGTCTCTATAGCATATACTGGCTCCCCTCTAGCAGTAAGACATCAATTAAAGCTTATTTGTTGTTGCAGCAGTGGGATATTATAGCCCTGATGTATATGTGAGATAAGATAAGAAAAAAAGGGGGTGGTTTCCTTTCTCTTTAGTTTACTCTGTGATACAGTCTCCATAATATATCATGTGTCTTGTGAGCTTCACTAAATTACTGTTACGTGCCGTAATAACATAAACCTTTTTTATATTAATACACAGGTTGATTGTTGTTACATGATAATTGCTTGACTACTGTAACCAGTTTGTGCATTGTAATGTAGCATAAGGCATAGATTTTTATATTTCTATATTTTTACATACTTAACATACACAGCATATTATACATACAATCAAGTTTCTTAGATACTGGTGTGAAGTAAAGCATAATGCATGTATTTTTATTTTATATTTTTACAAATGCACTTATTTTATTTTATATTTTTGCTCAATTCTTATTTTCATACTTCTTATTTCTACTTTCTATAATTCTCTATGCTTACATCAGAACAACTGCAACAAATCAAAAATTCCCCCCAGGGATCAATAAAGTATTCCTGATTTTGAGAAACACATCGACAGTTTTCTCAGAGTATGATTTTCACGTTTTCATCTCCAAAATGAAACTTTTATGTCAAATCACAACACAGTCAACCACTTAAAGCTGTAGTTCATGAAATCTGCAAGAAAAAATACATTTCATACCACTAGCATGAACTGGTTATCATTTTCTATAAGGTATGCTCTGACTATTTCACTTTCAAAAACTCAAGACCAGTAAACCACAGTTAATATGATAAAAGTTTGAAAAAAAAAAATCGAGTGATGTAAACCAGTAAAAGCAGGCAGGAAATAAGCCAACACTCTAATCACACCGGAATAATCCTTTATGGGAATTTCTGGAGCGCAGAGTGCATTGCAGATTTCCGCCTCCTTCATCACTCAAAGAACTGGAGGTTTTCCTTCCTGAGGGATGCTTCAACTTCCCACTACACACAGTTCAACACTTGTACTACATAACAAGGAAGAATGAGGCTGCTCTGAAAGCAAAGGGTGGCCTGTTTCCTCGCTAGGTAAATAATATTCAAATAGTATATTGCCTTGTGTTTCCATTACTTTTCTCCCACCTGCTTTATTTCAATACCTCATTATGATATCCTCATGTATACAACCTGGGGCCATGTAAAACTACAAAGACAAACGGAGCTGATATGTTATTCTGTATTGAAAAACTCATAGTGTGACGGTTGAAGACAGATTACATTTCATTTCCATCATGTCTATAGTATGACGCTACTAAGCCTCGAGTGTCTCCAGACGTTCAATACCATTATATTCAGCATATGTATGAAATACCAACAGCTCTGGTCTAGGCTTCCTGGTTGAGTCAAATGAAAAATAAAAGCTGTTAAAATGAGCCTCCCCTTTCCTTTTATTATTCTGTTTAAACCATGCTTCAATGTGATTAAAATAACAGCAACGGCAGAAAAGGCTGGGATAATAAACCAAGAGGTTGTGTGCATGTATCATAATGCTTCATTTAGGCACTAATTCAAATTGAAAAACAATATAGGCTCAGAACGGTGACATGATTTGCTCATGCTTGTTTTCAGCGATGGCTTTTGCTTAGAGCTGAGCATGTCTTAATTCGAGGAGCTGGGGCACTTTACATATTTTCAAACAAAAACATTATATTGTTCACAGAACAGAAATACAAAACGAGCAGACTAAATGCCGTCTTCTGCCCAGACGACAATTTATCAAACGCTTTTCCGCTAGAAATGATGAATTTCAGAGGACAGCAGGAGAAAATTGTGTTTAATTTGTCCATCAGTTCAGTTGTCATATTCAGAGAGAAATCAGTTCTTCAGAGTTGTGTTCACTGTTGAGGCAGTTTATCTAACATGCATTAAGTTACTTTTGTTTGGTTTTTTTTTTTAGTTTTGGCACTTATGTTACTTGCATGATGTCTTTCACATCACTGAGAAATCACTGAAAGGTAAAGAAAAAAAATCAATCAAATTTCCAACCCCAGTTTTGGGTAAAATAATCATAAAACCACAACAGTAACAGATAGACTGCACTTGAAGGGGCTCTATGTAAAACTCACCATGTATGAGTTATCTGGAAATGGTTTTTAAAATAGTCCACACGTGCCACCTATTAGGCTTAGGTGGTATTAAGGTATTACGGGAAACTGTGGTATTTAGAAATCCCAAAGGTATGTTTTTCAGTACCATTATGAACACAGGTGATGTTCTTTCAAATACAGTCATCATGCGTATGTAGTGCACAGCTCGCACCACCAGAGCTCAGTCTCCAGTCTGTACTCGGGGAACAGGCAGCTGAGCTGAAAGAAACCACCAGCTATTGGAGAGAGATCGTGGGGAATAACGGCATGTTAATTACATCTAACTTGGCAAATTAAGGATTCATTTTAACAAAACCAGAGCTGGTGATTGTTGAAAGAGTGGGCTTACTAACTAAGGTAACCAAGACAGTTTTGGTGAGTTTTGTTTTGTTTTGTTTCTGTTGAATTCTAATTAAGTGTCTTTTATAATGAGTTTCCGATACAATTAAGCCTCATTAGTCTTCCATGACAGGAAGAAAGTTGTATTAAAAGTACAGTTGTTTATTGAGGAAATTAGTTGTCAGAATATTACTTTTTGTTGGAAGGGGGCCATTAAGGCCGCACACTTATACCATCATATACCGTATTCCCCGGTGACATTTCAGGGAGGTGAATGACATATTGCATACAGCCCAAACCTACTACCTATCTGTAGCAATTTCCGACAAGGCTGCATAAATAAAAAAAAAAACAGCACCTGACAGCGAACTGTCCTAAAGCCATAAACAACGTTTAACAACTGCAACAGTAGTGACAGAGCCAACAGTGTTAACCAGTGGGTAAAGGAAGGTGGGTGCTATGCTTTCGCAACAACACTGTTCTGATATCAGCGGCAAACAGCTCATTTAGGCAGGGCAAAGAGGCAGCAAGAGCTAAGCAGTGAAACACACAGATGGACTAGCATGCAGAGTTTCTCTCCTCAGGACGCCATTACTCCATTACATCGTTACATAGTAAATAGTGGCTTGCTGCTACAATAATGCTCTGAATACCTAGAACCCTAAATAACTGATATAAATTTAATAACCTCTAAGCCATAAAATATCACAAAATATTCTTAATTCAAGATCTACTTGGTAGCCTTATTGTAGTGCTACTTAGTCACAATAGACATTACTAAAAATAATTTATCAAAAATCAGATTGTTTAAATCATCAATAGTCAACCTTACAATATTGCAGCAATAGCAAAATCAAGGTATTTGGCCAAAAATATCCTGATATTTGATTTCATCCATATCTCCCATCCCTACTGTCAGTACAGCATATCAAACCAACAATCTTTCAAACACTGTGCCTCTCTTGCAAACTTCTCAGCTTGCTTACTATTCTGTTTCGATTGCCTCCACTTTATTGCACAATTCATGGCAGCCTATAAAGGCCATTACAGAGCAGTTTAAAGTGACAAAGCATGTGATGTGAACAAGAAGGAGCAAGGCCATTTCCACTGTCTGGGGCCAAAATGTGGTGCCAAGTCCAGCTGGTACCCGCAGCCTCCCGGCGGTGCCCCCGTGGCGACCGAGCGTCTGCAGAGTAACACATGGGTCCCACAACTGTCCTGGAATACCTCTGAACGTCATCAGGATTTAATGAGGTGACAGTGCATTGTATCAAAAGCCAATGGGGGGTCTTGCTGCTGCCTGCCACTCTCACCTCATTAAAAGCCTTTTAATGGGCTCTGAGGAGGGCAAACCTCCTCCAACTGGCTTAACGCTTGTTCAGGTTGTCAAGGAAAATTATTTTTGTTTAAGGACAAACTTGCCATACAGCACTGAAATATTGATTTGAGTAAACTTCAAAGAAGTCGCTGGCTGTAACTAGTATAATAGCAGCGTCTATGGAGCTAATGGCTTTCTGAGACTTGTAGATATAAGACAAAATAGACCGTGAATTTAGCAAGTTAGGTGGACGTAACCAGAAGTGTTTGGGAAGAAAGTACTGATAATTGCTTATTGGCATTCTTTAATCACTATTCTGCCTGTTGTGTCTAAGTAAAGCCTGTAGTCTAGTTTAAACAAAACTAAAAGGTTAAATTGAACACTGACAATCGTTTTGGAGAGAGTGTGACATTTACAGGCAGGGCTTTGCTTGCCAACTGATGGCATTTTCTTACAATAACGGCATGCGCTGGTCGGTAAACGGATCAGATCAAAGTATATGATACGTTTAAAGAACCCCCCCCAGCAGCTTTTCATGTTTGTGTTCATTTGCACTTTTTGAGTTCACACCTCAAAAGCAAGCCTCGAGCCAGTCAAGATGAATATATTCTCCATTCAGTGTGACAGCTTATGGAAATCAAACAGGCACAGGCATTAGAGACTGGGATGTAGAGTGTACCCCCCCCCCCAAGAACAACTAATTACCTCATTAACCACATTAAAATGACTTTGCATTTCAGAAAAGGGCAAACGACTTCTACGGTATAAAGTGCAATCTGTTTGGTAGTTTGCGTGTCATTGTAACGTGCTAATAGGAGATGGTGGCTCTGTGAAAATTAAAGACAGGGCCAAATGACACGTTAATTAGGATGACAGTAATTGTGTATTTACACAGTTAATGAGTGCAGATGCTTAAAAGTAGATAATGGCCAATATGTCCTAAAGGTACCGTGATTAGCATAAATAGGCTTTCTTCCTCCAGTCAGGCATGGTCACACATACCATATCAAGGTTTATGAGTCTCAATGGTGATCAAATACATTGTATTCAAAGTTATAATAGCAAAAAACAACACATGTTGAGTGATGCTTGAGGAATGGAAACCTGTAGCCACATTTAGTCAAATTTCCAATTTCTACATAGTAATCTAAATGCAAAGGGTTCACTTTATTTAATAAACAGGATGTTGGATGTAATCAGTTTGCTGTATGTTAGCATTATACTGAATGCAGCAGAAAGCTGAGAACACTTTACTATCTCTTTATACTTATTTCAAGTATTATTTTTATTAATATTATTTTAATATTTCCCATATCATGCAGCCCTAACTGTTACGGTCCTGTGTGCGTCAATGCCTGTGTGCGTGCGTGCGTGCGTGCGTGCTTGCTTGCGTGCCTGTGTGCGTGTTACGGAGCGTTGGAGATATCAGCCGCAGAGATGTTTGTCATCTCTTGTAAATAATGGAACTAGATAGCACTCAGCTTGTGGAGTTTAAAGAGCTGCTCACAAGCACCAGCCTCTCATCCATGAGTAGATGCAGGGGGTTGGGGGCATTTATTTTTCTTTTCATTTTTTTAAAAATTCTTTTGAATGTTTATTTTAATACTTTCTTATTACTTAATCTTATTATGCGTGTATAGGCATGTATATGCTGTGCGTATGTATATATTCTCACTTGTTACTGTTAAGTAATATATTATGTTAAGTAGATGCATACTTCTTGGTGGGTGTTGTTCAATCAGAAGAAAATAGTTCCTGTTCAAAATAAGGTCTGTGGATTATCTTGAGTAACCGGGTATGATTTCATGACACATTGCTGTTGAGTTTTTCAAATGTATTTTTTGGCGCTTTAAGCACCACAGGCGAAGTGCTTTCTAGCTCCATTAAATTGGGGAGAAGGCAAATATCTCTACGGCTGATATCTACAACACAATCTCACACAAAATTTTCTAGACTGATAAATAGCACTACAGGTAATAAAAAAATGTGAATTTTTGATTTGGGGGCAAGCTGTCCTTTTAATATGTACTCTGTGGGATTTTTGATTACTAGTGGCAATGTCAAGCAAGGTTTTAAAGAGTAAGGTTTTGTTCACAAGGGCATACAGGGAACATGATAAACAGTCCTGATAAACAGTTGTTGGCAGTAACAAGAAAAGAATTGTAGAAATGTTCCAAAGACAGCGAAGAAGACTGCCAACTACTCACATGGATGTAAACACTGCACAATTTAAGATGTGCAAAACATCTAATGAGGGGAAATCCATTCCAAGGACACAAAAAGCCTTCAGTGAGGACCGCTGAATGTAAATATAACTTCATAGCAGTTTCACATTTTTGTTACATATTATTTTAGTGCTATTTAGTATACTGTGAAAGTATCTCACATTAAATACATTCCATTTTTGACAATAAAATTCAATGCAGATGAGGAGAAACGAGTCAAATAAAGTGGTTACCTTCTATTGTATTTTCTTCATTTCTAAATGAAAAGCATTACTGAAAGACAGACGCTGTACCATCAGTTGACCTCTGGACAGTTCTCACAGATAGTGCTGAGAATGCAAACATTTTGATGGAATTCATGCTGCCATTACAATTTCTGTCAGTCTAACATAAAAAAGTTCAAGAGGATGACCTCCATATTCGTGATTCTGGTGACAGTGAAGGACACTTCAACCACCGCTAATCTTTAAAAAAAAAAGAAAGAAAGAAAGAAAGAAAGAAAAACTAATACCTGAATCATTTTCCACTGGCTCTGTGGTGTTGATTGACATTCAAACAGCCTTGTCAAAAAGTCTGGAAACAAAGTTTAGGGAGTTTGTTTTTTGTTTTTTTTAACAAATGCACATTTATCATGTGTTTTGCTCAGTGAAATTGAGAGACAAACCTGAAATCCCTGACTGATTTTCACAAAGAGGCACTTTCTGTGATGTGAGGGGAAGCTATAACTCTTCAAAACAGCAGTTATCCGCAGCAATCTATAAACATACATCATCCAGCAACAACACATTCATCACAGAATGGCAAGAAAAGAGCTGAGGAAGGGAAGGTTTGCGTAATACCTCTGATTAAATCTCGGGAAAGCGGCACAAAAGTTACATTCTCAAGCAAAATCATTTGTTCTTGGCAAATTAGTGTGGGCAGGTGCTATTATTCTCACATGAACTCTGTGGCTTTGGGAAAGAAATTCATCTTTTCAGAAATAGGAGAGAGCAAATCACTGTGAAGTTATTCAATCACTACCTAGTGATTCAAGTAAAATTACCTTTTTGCTTTGTATGCAACTACTGAGCTTCAGTGTGGATGGCATTTAGAACAATGATAGCGACTGTCAAAAGAAGTCGTCCTGGTTCACAGCACCCAGGGACTGCAGAAATAAGAAACTTACTGGACTCACAGTAACTGCACAATTTCACTTTAAAGCTTCATTTACCCCTTTGATGAATAACCTATTGCTCCCCGAGCAAGGGCAAAATGCCACTGCCTAAGACTCTTCCTTTAAACTTGTCAAATCTCCACCAACAACACCTCTGCGTGTTTAACTGACCCTTTCTTGCAAAACTGCTACTGAATACTGCTGCAATATGAATAAATAAGCAAACATACGCTCATCTTGTGCCCCCTCACACAGCGTACAGTTCTGAACTCAATTTCACACTCCACTGCTTTCTCAGACAATTTAGACAGGCTGATGCCAACAGCAGAAAGTGAAGAGACAATGCATTTATTTATCGACTTTTTGGCAGAAGGGGGGATTTGTCAGACTCTGTGTGTGTGTGTGTCTCTGTGTGTGGAGCGAGTGTATGCCTGTGTGTACATGTGCATGTGCCCATGCACCTATATATGACAGAGACACATTGGAGGGAAGCAAGAGAAATGTGATTCAACCCCGAAGAGACACAGAAAGAACGCGCAAGAGAGGAAGAGCGAGACAACAGGCATATCCAGGGGAATTGTTTTCTTAGTCACTCATCCGGTGTTTGTCCCAGCGCTCCTGCAATGTGTCGGAGGAGGACATGAAACGCTCTGCGTCCACAGAGAGACAAAATCCAGTGTGAGAATGCTGACAAATATGAACGACTCCGGTGGAGTTTAAATACAAGTAGGCCAGTTGTCACAACATTTAAACGCAAATATTGTACAAATATGTGTGCTCATGTTTTAAGAAGAATATTCACGATAGTCTGTAGGGCTGGTTATCTGTACTCAATACCTTAAGGCTACAGCTGGTAAAAAATCTTTTTTTTATATTTGCTAAAACTGACACAATAGTCACACATCACTAAATGAGACAGATAATCTGTGAAAATTAATATACTCCTCTGCCTACTTTATTGCCTCACAGCATTTCTGATGGTTTTACTGCATGTGAACAAGAGCAACCAATCAGAGTTGAGGAAGTCTCTAACACAGCTGTCAATCATTACAGTCAGTGCTTGTGACCTGCGGTCAAACTACCGAAATAGGCAGCGCTGATAAAATTTCAGAAACATATTTCAGTGTACTATTTAGCTGTAAAATTCGAAAATTTGTTGACCAGGTCACATATGTTGGATACAGCATTAGAGCACCAAGGTATCAAGCACCACCAACTAGCTGGTCCAAATTCCTATTTTTCAGCAAAACAGTAAACTATAACTTTCACCGTACTAGTTTGCCTTAAAATGATAAAGTTGGTCTAGCAAATGGCCGGAGATTGGTACTACCGTTTCACCATTTTACCATTCAAACATAGTGGCCAGGTCACAACTTTCTCATTTTACAGCTAATAGTACACTAAAATAACACAGAGACAACTAGTATTAAAACATTTCCAGCAAAATAACACTTGCATTCAATCCTTTTTGCACCCAGATTTAGGGGGAAATTATTTGTATGGTTTTTGCTTTCTTCGTACAGTTACAGTAGTGCTGGCATTTTATGCAACTAAATGCCTCCAGTCACATGATGGGTATGAAATGAAGTAGAAAATAAATGTACCGGTATCACTGTAAGGATACTGGTATTGATAACGGTATCATTATTTGTTAAATGATAAGCAGCCCTATTCGTCTACGAGTACAGCAGTCTTTACACTGCATAGTGGCACTTTCATCACATAAACTAATATAAAAATAAATAAATAAATAAATTAGTTTATAAAACTTTTCCAAAGTAAATAAATGTAGCACTTTATTAAAGGGGCACCCCACCAATTTCCCACATCAATTTGTCATTACAGGTACCTATGAAAACAGTTCATGGATATTCAGCTGCATTATGGGAAATGTAAGCTCCAGTGTTTGGTTGCCTCTGCTGGTATTTAACCACTCCTCTGTTTTCTTAAATCTGTTGCATGTCCTCCAACTTGAAGTAAGAGCAATGCTAAATTGCCAGGGTGTCCCTTTATTCCATGAAAAATAATTCCACAGTGTGGCATCACAGAATAAAATTTGTATTAAAACATAAAAGGAAGCTTAAAGGAAAAGTAAAAAATGCTTTTTGTTCTGTTTAAAAGTCATGATGCTATGACTCGCCTGCATTTTATGCCTTACCCTGTCAGCCTCTTTATGTGCAGGGTCTAGAAAAAGCAGCTCAGGCTCCTCTTAAAATACATATTTAAGTCTTTATTCGATATCAGTTGCACACACTTTGCAAAGTGACGTCAAGGACAAAACCTTTAAGCTGGCAGGGGGAAAATAGAGTGCCTTGCCAAAGACAAATTTCCGCCTGGAAATTATTCAAAGCACAGGCGTGTATAAAATATCCAAGTGCTCCCCGAGTAGAACTGGGGGTTCAGGTTCACTGAGCAGTTCCTTATCACAAAGACTCTGGGTAATTGACATAGACATATCAAATAAACTTTCGACAAAATTCACAAGTAAGCAGGTATGACATTCTAATGGGCTTCTTCATTAAGTCTTTCAGCAGGGGGTAATGTGTTTGAAATTAATGTGACATTTTCAACTCCAAAGAGTTTTCGGTCTTCAGTTATTTCTCCGCGCCTAATACTCGCTGTGCATGTAATTTATGCACAGTTGTGATCTAATACAAAGCGGTGTTTTCTAGGCTGCTAAAATCCGACATCTAACACTGAACAACACGCACATGTGCGCGCATATCAGCGCTGGGAAAAGAGCAACAGAGTGCCGGTGGGGTAAAAAACAGGTATCTGATTTTAGCAGAGGTTTTCACACTGCAAAAGGAGTCACCGGGTCAAACAGTGTTTCAGACACTGGCTGTGTGAGCAACTGTGCATAGATATTTTCAGTTTGTATGAGAATTTCCACCTGTTTCCTACAAAATATGCAACAACTGCAATAAAAACACTATCTGTCTAAATTTAATTAAAAATCACAGAAGGGCTTTCACAATTAAGATATTGCAGCATATTTCTCAATAGGTGAAGCTCTCAAAAGGCTTTCTCTCGCTCTCTGTCTCTATAAGAGCACTATTCACAAATCTGACAGTAAAAACTAAGATAAAATATGAAAATGCCAGAGATTTGACCAGCACCACTGTGTCTTTCTGCACTCTTTATTCTTGAAGAGTTACTTTTACTGTCTGTCAAAGTGTGATATATGAAATTACAAAAATGAAGGCGATGGATATGGAACACACTGGTAACTAGGGAAACTGGTTAAAAAGAGAGAAAAAATGCCAGCAAAAGACTGTGCAAAAGAAGATGAACGTCGTCTCCTTTCCCTGCAATATGAAGGGGTTAGTCTTCCCCAGTTGAGTTTTATCCAACACTCTGCGCTATTATCATCATTTCCCACTAAGCAGAAGCTCCCCAGATACTCCCCAGAGAGCGGCATTGAGCTGTACTAGCGCCTTTGCCATGTTACCATGGAAACATTCCCATGACATAGCCCATTACAGAAACAGACACTTACACATCACTTCGGAAAAGCTTTCGGGGGAAGACTTCAACCCTCGTGTAAAAAACACTGCAATTGTCTTTTGCTCAAACTTTAAACCTGAATCTTGCATTACCTGTGCAAGGTTATGTGGAACACTTTGTTGCAGCTTATTTTAAGGTTTTCTATTCAACATTTAAAGGGATAGTTCGGATTTTTGAAGAGGGGTTGTTTGGGGTATTTATCCATAGACAGTACATTACAAGCAGTAGAAGGTGGCAGGCAGGCTCCAGTTTGGAGAAGCAGGCAGGAAACTCAGCAATGTACTACTGTGGAGGACGCAGTAAAAAAAATCATAGCGTAAAAAAAAAAAAATCAATCACTTTGGTGTATGCTATATTTAGAATATTTTCTCTGATTTTTGTAATTTTTGACTTGCATTTGCAATGGAACAATAAAGCTGTTGTATCGCTATCTTCAAAGCCAGTCTCCACCGAGAAAAACTGTGATTTAACATTGCTGAACACTGGAGCTGTTGGTATACCACTGCCACACTTAAGTTAGTTTCTTTGTGTTACTGTGTGACCTTAGCATTTCATAGGTTAAGTTTCACCTGACTTTGGATTCACCAAAGCCAAACAATAACAGAAACGAACTGATTGAAGCAGTGGTCGACCAGCATCTCTAAATCTAAGCGAGTTAAATTGACTGTTTTTGTGAATGGAGTCTGACGGCTTGATGACAGCACAGACAGGGAACTGAGGCTATTAGAGGCTTCCCTGTCTGACAGAAAGTTAAAGTTGTGAAAATATTCTCAAAATCGCGTACACTTAAACATGTTGGATTTTTTAGGTGGGACTTTATTTAAGGTGGTTAAAATAAAAGTTTTGTTGCTGACCACATCCACAGCAGTACATTGCTTAACTTCCATGTTGGACTCCAGCCTGCTTCTCCAAACTGGGGACATTCCAAATAATACATGTAATAAACTGACTATAGATAAGTACCCAATACAACCCCACTTTAAAAAACTATCCCTTTAAATCTGTCCACATAGTTTTTACTAAAAGAAAAAGTTGGGGATATCTGGAAGAATCAAATATTGCTGGCCGAAACCTCAAAAAAAAAAACCAAACATTCATCTAGGCATCCCAAAATGTAAAAAAACAAATATCACAAAGCTCTTCCCTAATATAGAACAAGAATGCATAATATAATAAAATGTACTAGTGTAATTACCTCTAAACTGCTGACTTATTTCATCAAGCGTAAACTGAAAATAACAAACAACCCCCTAGCAGTCCCTTGCCTCAGCATCTGTGTCCTCCATCACCTAAATGGCCCTTGATGAGGTTAAGTACAACAGTAGCCCCTGCCCGACTGTTTCACATATTCAGCTGTAGGGAGCCATTATTCTGGAGGCCTGCTTGGTTTTGATTAAGTCACGTTTTATTATGCCGTCTCTGCACCCGTGTAATGAGTCTGGCGTGAGGATGATAAAGCTTTGATAAAACATCCAACGTGGCTGTTATGACTTCTCAGCTATCTAAAATAAACAAAAAAAAAGGCTTTGGTGAATGCTGAGTCTAACTCTCTGTGGCAGGATGTTGTTTGTTTGCCTCGGGGGAACAGAGGAAACAGAGATAGGGTGGGCATCTCCTGCAAACACCAGCCCTAGTCCGATCAGACGCAGACTACATCACGGCTCGCATGTCTCAAGCCAGTCATCACTCACATCCACAACACTGATTGCTCTGTTATGACACATCATTACTTCTGTGACTAATGAGTCACCTAGGAATAAGCTGAGGTGAGGTTATCAATACTGAGGAGCACTATCATGGGTGGACCTTTGCCGTGAATACAGGATGACTCATGATGGATCTTTAGGTTTTAGGATGTTGATTTTTGAAGTGACTCATCACTTCTATATGACCTTTAATTGCGCAAAGTGATAGTCGATTCATCTTCGCGGGGAAAAATGGCATAAAAGCTCAACTGTGAAGTCTTAAGGGGGCTGCATTGCCTGCTGCTGATTAGTTTGGGTTGGACCAGATTAAACTGAATGGCGAGGGAATGTTGATTAATGCTGGAGTCGCTTCAAACTCACCTTGATTAATTCCGCAGAAATCGTTAGTGTGCCGACTGTTTTAGCCTCTGATAAACAAATAGTTCATTTCCCGAGCTCATAACCACGCACAGCACAAATTCATTTCACAATGACATTTTTG
Organism: Plectropomus leopardus; assembly: GCF_008729295.1. Taxonomy (NCBI): domain Eukaryota; kingdom Metazoa; phylum Chordata; class Actinopteri; order Perciformes; family Serranidae; genus Plectropomus; species Plectropomus leopardus. The sequence goes on along the minus strand of NC_056485.1, from coordinate 11,626,501 downwards.
CTCACCAAATGGTTGCTATCGCATTTGTAATGAATGCATATGTCAACATTGTTCTGAGTTATTCCCACAAGGCATCGACAAACAGATGACAATGTGCAGACACACTTTGAGCAAACTTACCGCTTCAGGCAGGCAGAGCAGGTCCCGAGGAGTTGGAGCCAGTGGAGAAGCTTTAGGCACTTGGACACAGATGAACAGCAACCTCTTCCTCCCAGCATGCAGGCTCCATTTACCAGCAGGGCCCAGTAACACCTGTTCCTGCTGGGGTAGATATAAGGAATGACATTTTAACATCTGTCCCCGAATCCGTTATTGAATTTGTGCTCACTTTAAACATCACAGGTATGGTGACCTCTCTCTCAAAGGCAAAACTTGAGAGGTTCATTAATTAAGCAAGCAAAAATAGCCGTCATTATCCAACAGTACAAAAACTGTAGTTGCAATCAAGGGCACAGTGATTACACAGGAACTGTCACATGTTACCACTCAGTGTTGAAACAGGACAATATGTTCGTATTTGTTCAGTGAGACACCTCAAGGATATACAATAGTATATTTGTTTTTCTCATTTGTTGACATTTTTACAGGGAACTATGCCATACTTAACTTAATAATAATTAAGTCCGGAGGATATTAAAACAGAGGCGCCCCAAAAGGGGGCATAGGGGGCCATGGTCCCAACAACACAATTGGCAAAAATAATTGGAAGCTGACATTACTGTCTTTCAGCCTTTGAAACCTGGAGCAATATCACTTTCCTTATGCTGCTTTCACATGCCTTTCCTAAGTATTTAAACCTTTGAACTCTGAGCAAATTGGTGTGATTACTGTCAAAAACATGGGAAAACTTGGTAATAAATGTTTCACGAATTAGATAATTATTAGAAAATTCTTTTTTAAAAAGATAGGGATAATTGTCTTGTTAAAACAAACAAAAAAAAGATTGGCTTCCTCCCATGTTTCTGAAAGAAATCAAGTCAATGGGTTGAGATGTGCATCACATTTTTTAAAAGGTGTTTAAAGCTATATTTATAGTTAGCATAATTAAATATCATAATGTTACAAAATCAACCCTAATAATAAAATCTACTAATTATAATAAAAAATACATTTTTTAAACATGTATGATGTGAAAAAGTGACAAAATTTAAACATCTAAGTTAAGCATATGCATATGGGGAAAGTCTGGGAGATGAGAAAAATAAAACTTTCTCAGGATAAACTTTAGGCTTTTAGCATTTCTTTTCTTTCCTCTTCAACTCATTGAAACACTTGACATTTCACTTCCGCCAGTAAAACCAATTCTTCAGATTGTTTTCACATCAAAATGCCATTCAAGTTGAGAAAGTACTGTTTCTGTATAACCCCTCGCAATCAGAGCAAGGGATAAGCAATCGGTTTGGGGAAGCGTAAAGCAGACGCCAGCTGCTTAATTGGCTGTCAAGAAGTGCAACAGAAATAGCACTGCATTCATATGATGTGATGAAGAAGAGGGGAGTTTGGATGTTGGGCTTGGAGTGGCGGTGTGGGGGTTAGCTTTTGTGTGACTCAAGCCTATTGTATAATAGTTTAGACAACACTTCACAAGTCTTAAATTATTATCTATAACTTTTTAACTTATAGGAATCTGAAGGTTGTTGAGTTCTACAAAGAATCATACAATTTATCAGTTATCAAAAAAACGTGATAAATGACACTTGCCCTTTGTGTTATTTTAGAATGTAAAAAGAAGGTGCAACTGGAGTGGTGTCACTGAATAAGACACCACGAGAGACCTGTGTTCAAGACTGTTGGCGTTAGACTGTAAATGAAAAAGTTAAGATTCATTTTGAAGCTTGCATCTACAGTAAGACTTTACCCCAGAGGGCTACATGCTGCAATGTAGTTAAAACACATGACAAGGCCATAAAACTAAGGCAGGGGACGTAAAACCCTCATGGAGAGACAGACAGAAACTCATCGAGCAATATACTCCTCTCTTGACATTCCTTTTGACAATTACTTATGTAATACAATTGCTTGCCAGCTGGTGGTGGGAAGCAATTTGACAGTTTTATCACAACTTTGACAAAAGTAATTTACTTGGCTCAATCCTTTTGTGCTTCTGTGGGAAATAAATCATCAAAATAAAAATAAATAAATGGCACCCCACCAGGATTTGACAGTTCAATGTCTTCCAACCCTAGCACAAATGGTGTAGTCTGAACCTAGCATCGTAAAAGTGTGAGTTACCAGGGCTGCGTGCTGTGATCCATCATCTGTCTGGGGGACACTTTGGTGGTCCATTGCCATTCATAGGACAGCTGGGACTATATCCGTGCAGCTGTTTAAAGCTTAGCTTCACAGAAAGTGTGATTAGTTTAAAGAAACTCATAAATATAAGAAAGGGTTTAGAGTTTATTCTTCACAGTTCTGGGTCTTAAAAATGTTTACTCTGAGCCACATTAAGTTAGGATCGGTGTGTGTTCCGCTACTGCACACTGAGGATTTTTCATAATGTACAGTTTTAGGGTTCCTTGTTTTATAGTACAGCATTTTCAGTAAGATTTAACTAACAAATGACAAGGGTGTTACAGGACACATGACTAGTGACAAGGTTTACATGTTTGTGTGGCTCTTTGTGTGTGTGTGTGTGTGCGTGTGTGAGTGTGTGTACGTGATCTGACGTGTTTGCAGTTTGAGCGCGTGGGTGTGCGTGTGTGTTATATATATATATATATATATTTTGTCATACACATTTATATATTTCAATTTCAGCCAAATTGAAACTATTGTCATGGCAGAATCAAGTTGTTAGATACAATGAACTATGTAACCTAACAGGAAAGGACTGGAGGAGTAGAATTAATGAAATAATAATAATAATAATAATAATAATAATAATAATAATAACACAGTGGCTTCTATGGATGAGGACATGCTGCCTTTACAAATGACTTACTCTAAAAACATAATTCTTATGAAGTAATTAAACACCAAGAAAACTACGTAAATTACATTCCATTTCTGCCCATATATATCCTAAAATCCTACACAATGGACCTTTAAATTGTTGCACGTTAGGTCTTTAGTGCTGAGATTTATTTCCACTGTGTGGCGACATAAATTTTTAAAAAATAGTGTGAACTTAATTTGACATGAAAGCTTATTTAAGAGTTATTATACCCAAATGAGCTTCAGAGCATTTTTGCGTTATTGATGTAGAAAGAAACATAATCTGATGCTCGCATAATTATCTGGGGTGCTATCACCCTTAATTCTCAAAGGAGTGTTAAATCTTTGCATACTATTATAGATTAGGGTTGCAGTCTGCATACTCATTTCAGCTGAAATCAGTCCTGTTTACTGATTGAAGATAAGCACATTTAAAAGACACACAATATTACCGATTTTACACTGAGCCGACTCTATTAGTTGTAAAATATATTCACTTGAGGTCATCAAGCACAATGTTTCAGTGAGAAAGCACCGATACCCGTAGGATTGAGCTTGTTGATCGTGTTGCAGTTGCTGTCGCGGTGGGAGTCAGCTTTGATGTAATATTGTGATATGTCATTTGATTATGCTGATTTGATTGTGCGAGGTCATCCATCCCGCCTGATGTCTCTGATATCCTTCAAAAGCATTTTGCTTTATTGCCTCACTGGTCTCCCCAACAGAATTTCAATGGTTGTTTGATGGTATTAATGCACCATTTAAATGCAGACCCCGAAGTTGAAGCGGGGGGGCAAACCCATGTGGAGAGAGCATGCATGGAATCTGAAAGTCAGATGTCAGAGGAGTCAGTGGAGGGGAGGAATTTTCTCAAAATGCAGATTCTACACAGGAGTGGAATATCAAATGTTCAAATCTCTTTCAGGGATTTTGGAGTGTGACTAAAAAACAGGAGCTCTTCTCTTTCTAATAGCACCAAACTTATCCACTTCACATTTTTGTCAAAAGGGTTCTGGCCAAGCTGGCCAAAAAAATGCAAGCAAATGAAGTGAATAGTGAACAGATGTGCAGCGCACCTGAGATGAAACCACTGCAATTGTCATCTTTTCCCTTCAATGGCAGAGAATTCAACAGGAAACAGAAGAATCTGTTTTTTTTCCAAGACAACAGAGAGCCACCATTCAAATTACACAAAACAGTCAGTCCAGAAAATCTAAAACATCAAGGCCAGAAATGAACATATGTACAAGTTATCTAGGTACTTTTTCTAGAGTCTCCATAAGATGGCAGTCATGATTAATGTCAACGCAACAGCAATTAGCACTATTAGAGAATTGGACATTTAATCAAAACAAACTGCATCTGACATTAAACATCTCTTCTACTTTGTTCAGGAAAACACTGTCTAAAACTTGAAGAAAACGAAATGTGTCTGATGAGTCACTGCTTGGGGAAATCAATTCATTTACTCATACAGAGGTGCTAAGTTATTTATTGCCTGTCAGCATGAGCTGTTAGTTCAATTTAATTTCTCGCTGCAGAAAGAACAGAGACGCTACAGAGGAAATTTGGAGAGCATTTTTTTGTTTATGCAAAAAAGTGACAACATTTTTCATACCTTTTTTGTCCCTGTGGGTTTTTCTGTGGTGCTAAAGTAACATCTAGAGTTTTATATTGGACTGACAGGTCCTCTCTTTCACAAACATTCTTGTGCTTCGAGTGCTACTTTTACAATCCCCAGTGGCTACTAAGGAACAAAACAAACTGTAAGCACCAACATTAGGAGAAATGTGCCCCAAATCCAAAAGTACTGCAAAAACTAAAGCATATGAGTGAAAGCACAAAACATTAATGAAAATGTGCTCTAAATATTAATAAAAATAACACTGGAAATAAAAAAAACAACAGAAATGTGCACCAAAACAAACATCAGGGAGGAAAGTGGTAGGCCCATTTTTGCCTTAGCAAGAGTGAATACACTTAAGTGTTTGTACCTAGGCTCAAGGCTGTAATGCTTTCAACATACAAGAAACTAAATTGTTGTGTTAATAACAATGAGAAAGACAGCTCTGTTTTTTTAAATCCTTCCACTCTTTTGACCAAAAGAAATTCAGTGTGGCATCATGTTGTAACATCTTATACTCAGATTGCCAGATAATGTAGGGGTGAGCCCAACATACTGGGTAGCAACATCCAGCAGCTTCTGCTGTCATCTTTTAGCATCCAGATATGTACTTTCCTCACCCTCAGCTGCACTTAAACAGCAGTGTTTAGAGCGAACATCAACGTGCCAGGAAACTACAGCCAGCATGTAATTCTAAATGTCAATGTTTGTATGTGAGAGCTATCATTTAGCATGTATGCCAAGCACATCATTACTTGCCTATAAAGTAGGACTGAAGTACAGTTAAGCTATATTACAGTTAGCATGTAGCCTATGCTTATTTGAAATATTAATATCAAGGTGCCAGGATATTTCAGTTAGTGTGTAATTCTAAATGTTATTGTTTGTGAATGTTGTAATTTAACATGTTAGCATGTCAAGCACACATAATTACACTGCAGGATTGAAGTATAAAATCATAAAATAAAATCAAAGTGCCAAGATACTATGTAGTTTTAAATGTTAATGTTTGCATATATGTGATATCATTTAGCTTGCTTGCATGTCAATTCACTTGTTATTGGTAATGTTAGATGAAAAGTAGAAGTGTCAAAATTATTTGTGGTCTGAGAACAAATTTTAAAGGCAATCCACTGAGTTATAGTTCCATGCTTACATTTTGAAAGAGATGTCTGTAAATCAGCGTCGCAAGCCCCGCAAAACAACTCGTTCTTGAAATGTAATTTCTTTCATTTCTCAAGTCTAAAGGAGCCACAAAATTAAAGCATTACATTCCTGACTCAAGTTAGTGAAGGGCTACGCTGGAAATTTGCCACACAGCTTCATCTTCAGTGCGCTTGCTCTTTGGGCCCAACTATGCAAAAGATCTGGGCAATTGTATATGCAGAAAGTTAAACTTATTTGGCCTTATAAACCACTAATTAACTTTTATACTTTATCCATAAGGGCACTACAACAATTACTCTGTTTTAAGTACCCAAATGAAATGGAAATAAATAAATAACTATATAACTATATATATATATATATATATATATATATATACATACACACATGGTTAATGTACAATGACTTCTGTCTTTTAAATTCAAAACCTAAAATCTCTTCAGGTTTTGAGCAATTGTCACACAGTAAAAGTTAAACATAGTTGAGAGGATAATTCACCCTAAAAGTTTTGAGGACTACTGCCGAACGAGCATTGTGAACCAGCGACTTGTTCACAACACTGAGGAAAATGACAGGTGCGGCTATTAAACAGTTGAACCAATGAGCACAGAAACTTTTTGCAAAACCTTGTTTTTGACTTTCATAATAGCAGCAATCATGGAAGCGTCACACCTCAATATTTTAACATGGATCAGAAGGTTCATTTGACATCAAAAAGTACTCTCTCAACAAAAACAGCATCATCTCACCTCCATCAATCCATTTTTCAGCCTACTCATTTTGATGTCTGCTTTAAAAGCCATTTATCTGCTCAAACCAAATCATAATTGGCATTCTAATAGCACTAAAATGACACAGATAAATACTCACCAATCATACCACTATGAGCACTTTAGAATCGTTGTATCTCTTTTTCACTAAAGTGGACGTTTTCCTCTTCAAATCATCAATGAGTACAAAGATACCTGCACATGCATGCATAGAGAAAGTCGCATTTAACGCTCCCCACCCTCGTTCCTCCCATGAAATAACCCTTTTAAATGCAAATACCCAGGAGGCAACTGGCTTCTTATCATACATTTCATTGTCTCCTTTGGGGTAGTGAGGTTGAGAGCTGTTTTGCTCTGCATCTGCATGTAATTGCACACATACAGGAACAAAGCAGCTTCAGAATAAATTACAGCAAAAACACTACATTAGGGGAGAGGATGCTATTAATTCCAGCTGCTACATAGACATCCAGAAAGACAAAATTTTAAAGTTACTCCGGAGGATAGAAGTGGCAGGTTCTTTAACTTGATGTATGTGTTGAGGACAACCGGTCTAATTATCTTTGATTTATTTCACTTTTGGGTTTCTCTGTATTTTGTCTGTAATGCCATGGGAGCAATTTTTTGTTGTTGTTGTCTTTGCCTAACCTGTTGTTAGACATTAACCTTGACATTCAGACAATGCAAATATGAGAGATGGCAGTGCACACTTCAGCCTGTCAAGTCAAACAGGTGTTCAGTGAAGAAATATCACAGGTGTGTCAACTATAAATGACAACACAACACTGCTGCCACATTTTTTGGCTGGCAAAGCTCAGCCTATACACAACAAAACATGTAATATTCTCTCGTCCTCTAAAAATTGACAGATCTTTACCCCAATTGTATAACTTCACATTATTACGAAGAAACATGACTTCTATGCTAATTTGACTGTAATGTGATTGGATAAATCATCTCTTGCACACATCTGCACATATTGGACATTACCATGAGAGTACTACAGCAGGTTAACACTGCCATCTAGTGACCAAAGACATAAATACATTTGGAGATACTATTGTGTGAATCATAGCAGATGTTCATTCAGTAAGCGTAGGACAGGCTGTGATGTGTTTAACTTTCTCTGCAACATCATTCCAATATGGAGCACTAAAATAACACGGTTTGAATGGTGCACACTCAATAATCTGAGTATTCAAGTCCTATGTTGTCGACTCTCTTATTAAACCAACAACATGTTAAACATTTTTTGGTACGAGATGTTTTTTCCCATCACTTGCTTTCATCAGAGCCTTTATGGCCCTCGCCCTCATTTCCAACTCCAAAAGCTCTAATTGCTGAATTGACGGCCGACATGCTGCCGGTGCACGACTCGAAACAGACACTCCTTGAACAGGTAAACTAACATCTGTGGACTGTGGAGGTGCACTCTGTTCTTTAACTTCCTCTTTGCTCGAAGAGGATGAAAACGCTAAAATCTCGCTGACGCTTTTGTCTATGTCACTTTGAATGTCTTTCTTTCCAGCTTCCCCTGGCTGAGCGCCCGTGGGAGGTTCAGGATTTGCTGGGTCAGGGTTTACAACTGGGTCAGAGCCTTCTCTGCTGCTGTCCACTACTTTCACTGCCCCCTCCATGGGTTTAACAGTCTGCTCCTCTTTGGGTCCCTCTATGTCACTATCGTAAGTGTCTGCATTTATGCTCAGGACGTCGCTCTCCTCGCCTGACCGCCACCCTCTGTAAAGAAAATCACACCAAGATTTTAAATGTAAAATGGTCCCTTTTTAAAAGCTTTTTTTGTCTTTGAAGTCTTTGATTGAGTGCCTGAGGGATGTTCTTTCAGTGCATTACATATTAATTACCTTGCTTAGGGTCCTCAGTTTTTGCAGTTTCTTTGAGGCAAGATGTAGAGTCCACATTATTGTCTTGCCTTGATGGAAAAATATTGAAATAAACACATAAAAGTAAAAGAAAAGCATAAGAAAATGTCCTACTTTCATTCTGTAAATGTGCCCTGGATAAGTTATCATACTGTTCACTCACTGGCTTTCTGAAGTCTCTTCTGTGTTTTTGTTGCCATTTCCAGATGTCAGCTCTTCCCCTAGAAACAAGCAACAGTTTTCAGTGAATGAAAATACAAATATTTGCAACACGAGATTGTTTTAAAGTGAGAGTTCACCCCAAAATCAGATTTTTTTTTCCCCTCACCTATAGTGCTATTTATCAATACAGATCGTTTTGGTTGCTGAGTTGCTGAGTTTTGAAGAGATCAGCCATACAAATGACTGCCTTCTCCCCAATATAATGAAGCTAGATAGCACTCGGCTTGTGCTGCTAAAAACTCAGCAGTGAAATCATGACCCGGTTACTCAAGATAATCCACAGAATTTGGTGTGAGCAGTTTTATGTCAGAACTTTTTTCTTCTACTGAACGACACCTGCCATTGTATCATTGGCAGAAGGAAACATGCATCTACTCATGGACGAGAAACTCGTGCTTGTGACAGAGCAGGACGTAAACATTAATGACATCCTCCTCAGCTGAGCTGTGATGTTAGCCAGCTCCGAGGTTCTAAATGAGCTAGCAACAGATGCACACTTCTCTGGTGATACATTTGCAAGGTGTAGTTCAACATGAAACTGCTCACAGGTCTGTGGATTATCTTGAGTAACCGGGTCATGATTTCTGGAAAGAGACATTGCTGTTTATGTATTTCTTTTGGAGCTTAGTGCACCACAAACGGAGGACCCTCTAGTTCCACTACATTGGAGAGAAGGCAGACATCTCTACAGGCGATATCTCCAACATTTGGCAACGCACACCATAACTACCTAGATAAATAAATAGCTCAACAGGTAAGAGGAAAAATATGTACTTCTGATGTGGGGGATTAACATTCCCTTCAGGATTGTACTATTTCAGAAAATATTTGGATATAAAAAACTGCCCAAACTGGCCTCATGTCTTACCTGCCAAGATTTGTAAAAGATTTTTCTCAGAGATCACCTCCAGTTGCTCCCAGCACATCTTTTTGATTTCCTCTAAACTACAGTCCTGTGAATGACAATGTGTTAAATAGTATCTATGATAATGGGTGGCTTTCATAGCCTCCCAAGCTAACAAGCACAAGCCTATTGCCTTAACTCAATATTATATATCAATTATAACTTTTGCAGCAAAAACTTCATACACTTTCTTGAGTTAGCAAAAACATAGGTACGTTTTAACTTTATTTTCTATTTTAGTCTACAGCTCCATAGCCAATTTATAGCTATAGATTAAAATACTACCAGAAACTAACAACACAAAAAGTAAAATAACTAACAGCAACAATTCCCTATCTAACTTAAAGTGACCTTCTAAGTGATCTACAAAATTAAAATGTGGATAAGGTGACTTTCAAAGGGTTGCAGTGAAATGAAATATGATTAATTATATGCAACATAATAAAATATATATCACTGAAAAGATGGAACAAACCTTTTCATGCAATGATCATTATTGCTCAAAGTGTCGTTGCTTATTCAGCAAAAGCTGGTGCTGTTGGAATGTAACCAACAGTTGAAATGGTGGTATATGCTGGAAGACGACACTTGCCAAAGCAGAAAATGTGGTCCTTAAAACCACATATTAATGGCAGTAAAAAATGCACCGTCACGGCAAAGGACATTTGTTTGAGTCAGTGGTGGATGGACGTCTTGAAGACAACATTTAAGGAAATGAAACACATCATTGCGATTGTTGAGAAATTAGGCAAATTTCTCAGCTGTTTAAGCCTCTGTTCTTTGGTACCCAAATGCCCTTTGACCCACAAATGCCACTTTATTAATGAAAGACACATATTGTCTTCATCAACGAAAAACATATGGGTTATAAATTTTAAAACATGTATGACATTTACCTTCAGCCTGTCCTATTGCAAAAAAAGATAATGAGTTACCACATGACATATTGTTTACATGATCATACAATCACCTTGAGCTCATCGGGCAGCATTTTCCGTAGCTTTCTCTCCCCCAGCACACGGAGACATTGGTCCAGCATCTCCCGCCTGTCAGCGACATAAGCAGTGATGGGTTGGAACGGCTGGCCGAGGTCAAGCCCTCCCTCCTCAATGTCACTACCAATCCTGTCCAGCTCTGCGTCAGCGAGGTCATCCTTTGAGTCCTGATTTAAGAAACCAATAAGTTAACGAGACAGTTATTCTGTTATTCAAACAGGCTTTAAAAAGTCTCAAAAAACTTAAACTGTTATCTAGCAGACAGGTTTGTTATCAACTGCTTAAAACATTTATGCAGAAAATACCACTGCAACCTGCTGCTGACTAGTAGGTTCATCTATTTAAAATTAATGCAATAAAACAACAGCCATCTTATGAATCATTTCATGAATGTTACAATGCTCAATTTTTGTAGCAAATCACTTTAGCAAGATGTTGATACAACTTTATGGCCATGCAGACCTAACAGTTTGTGATGTTGGTAAACAGTAATGCCTTTTTCCGACATGTCAAGGTTTTGAATCAGTTTACCTACTTGAGTTTCACAATTTAAGAAATATATAAATCTTTTATCTTTCACTTAACTGGGATGCGAAATTCTAAATCCGATGCGGAACAAAATCATAATTTTTACTTTCATTTAAGGCACTGTGGTACAATAATTCAAACAGACAATTAACTGTAATTCACTGTTTCCATTAATATACAGTTTTATTATGTTTATCAAATATTCTATAGATCACTCTCAAATAAAAATTTAATGCAGAACCCCTGGTTTATAAGACAACTGATTAATTTCTCTGCCCTGTTTTGCATATCTCAAAAATCTTTGACAACAGGCTGCCACGACTAAAAGTATGAGAATATCAGTGGTGTGATGTGACAAAGTAATGATCATTTACTGTGGCCCTTAATTTTTTTTCCTATATAAAAGCTATACTTCTGCTCATACAAGGAAAACTGAATTTTGTTTTCTGAATACTCGGAGTTGTAAAAATGACCTCGTTTTTCTTCCTTAATTCTTTTTTTTTTTAAATTCTGACTGCTTAACTTTTCATTCCTGGCGTTTACTGGTGATTTTACTTTCAATTCTTGAGTAGGCTACATTTAATATCCTAAAATTAAATTTGTTACTTCTACACAGTAAAATTCAAAACTGAGCATTGTAACATTCATGAAATGATTCATAAGATGGCTGTTGTTTTATTGCATTAATTTTAAATAGATGAACCTACTAGTCAGCAGCAGGTTGCAGTGGTATTATCTGCATAAATGTTTTAAGCAGTTGATAACAAGACTTAAATCACAATACAGTCACAATATGGGACTAACTTCTACAAACGTTATTTTCTGTTAAGATATCTGCACTGAAACTCAAGTATGACTTCCGGGTACTTCATCCACCGCTTTACAAAACTCTACATTAAATTTAACAACTTTTAGAAAAACGTAGGCTAACAAAACATTAAGCTAGCGAGCGTTTTTTTTCCTGCACCGACAGTATCAGAACCAGGTGAACGGTTAGGAAAACCCACGTTATTTTTGAGGATAAGTTAGTCACAAAACAACTCGGCTATTGTGCTAAATAGCAGACGGGGCGTACATGTTTTAATGTGGCAAATTATGGAAAACACGCAGCTGTAATGTTGCACTGAAACATTATGATGTCAACGCGACAAACTTTTAAGACTTTCACTGCTAGTGTTGAGGCTTATACGGGGTTTATTGACAGAAATGTACCACCACAGCCTGCCTTAACTTTAGTATAAGTTTCAAACCTCGTTGTTTCGGTTAACAACTTGACGTAGACGCTTTAATTTTGTATCCTCCGAGTCAACATTACCACAGCTGTAACGTCTAAACATACTAGCATGACACTAGCTTGAATAGCTTACCTCTACGATGTTTTCCGCGCTTCTGCGTTTGCTGTTGTCATGTCGTTCTTCGGACTGCGAGTGTTTCCGTTTCTTTTCAGTGGTACTCGATTTCTTTTTTAACATTTTTGCGGTTAATCCACCGGCGCTTCTGCAGAACACTGTTTACTCGCGAGCTGGTTTGCTTGAATTGAATGTCGCGGGGAAAGTGTGTCACTCGCGCGCGACGACTTCTTCTTCAGGATGAGGCAGTCGTGTTGTTCTTGGTTACCGCCACCTACTGGTCTGGGGTGGCGTTGCTCTTTTTGTTTTCTAAATTTAGAAAGGAAAACAGAAAGAAAAAAAAGCAAAATTCTTACTTGCATTACTTATTTCTTGTCAGTTAATGTAATCAATAAACATTACATCATTTCTTGTCCCAAAGCTTTGACTTTGTTCTTGTATCTTAGTTTCCACAACACTAATACAGATTATGTTTAAAAGCTGTGGTTAAGTTTTGTTTTTTTTTTTTAAATGCATTGCATTCACTGCCACACTACTCAAATGAGTAATGCAGTGCTAGACTTTATGTCCATCATTTGTGAGTGTTGCCACATTCTAACTGACAAGTCTTCCTCTGGCCACAACAACAAAGACCGTCAGCCTGATGCTATATCATATTCTGTTAATTGTATAGTTGCACAAGCGTCTGTATTTTGACTGAACCTTGATGTACCGTTCCTGTGACCTCTTCAAGCTGTTGATGGAAGTGCAAATACATTCAAACTGTATCCCATCATCATTTTACACTTCAAAGCTTGCTCGGATTACTAGTGACAGTCAATCACAAGTCCTCTTCCTGTATTTCACACGGTCTCGCCATCTCCCCATTTCCATCTGCCTCACCATTTCATCAAATACAGTGTATCGGATTCATTACTGCAGAAACCTTCAAACCTGCTGCCGCTGCTCATTTACATCATTCAGGTTTCACATTTTCAATCAGACGGAGCTATCCTCATTGGTAATGCATGTTTGTTTCAAAGGAATTTACAAAGGACTTTGGGGTCGCATAATAATGAAACATAGGTAACAAATGTTTGCAGAACTTAGGGTAATAAATGAGCAAAACAGAGAGACATATGAAAATGCAGTCTGTGGCTGTAGTGCATTATGCATGGCCCTTAAAAATATGTGACATGGAAACAGTGAAATGATTATTTATATAGTGTTATATAAATTCTATTAAAGTATCAAAACGCTCAGTTGACAGAGGAATGCGCACAGTCTGTATTACAAAACATCTGCCTCTAAATGAGCCGTCAGAACATTGGAGAAGTTGTGATTTCACAACAATGGTATATAAAGGTTAAAACTGCTGACAGAGTGCCATTACAGTAATTTCTTTGCTGCAGTGACGATGCAGACATGCTAATAGCACCAATGTGGAAGACCTGGAAACACTGACCATTTAGAGCAGGCTTGGCTTTTTAGAAGGGTGGCTTAAAGAGACAGGCACTACAACAGAGCATTTCAGACAGAGGGTGAAAAAAGGTATATTCAGGGAGATAGTATGGGAAATATATATATTTTTAATAATAAAACATTATTACAGAGACAGAAAATACAAATATGAGCCTGAAAATGATGACAATATTGGACCTTTAAAGGATAAGCTAACATTAGGAGCAGAATTACAATATATTTCACCAATAACAACTCTCTTCAGTATGCCCTCCTTATTACCACCCAGGTAGCCATGCATTTTCTCCAGCTGGACAGAGACACAGGTTTCAAGGTGGTGACGACACAAGCAAGCTGTAAATCACCCTAATTGGCTTCCCCGCCTCTGCCTGAAATAAGGCGGGAGCCAATGCAATGGCTGCCCGGGCGCCATGGCGACAGCTGTCTCCACATAATGCAGGTTGTTATCCTGATGCCATCCGCCAAATTATGCAGTGGATATGGTGGGAGGTGCGCATCGATCACAATCACGTCACAATGTGTTTTCTTTGCAACATCTGCTCCCATGTGTCTGGATATCACCTCGTTAAAAGGGCAATGATGGAGCTGGCACTGTTGAAGGGGACAGAGCCATGAAAAGGATCAGAAAAACAACCACACTCTGTATGTATCTGTGTGTGTGTGTGTGTGTGTGTGTGTAAATTTGGTGACCTATAGCCAAACCGATTCTAAAAGTATGCTGCAAAGTTTTGCGACAAGATACAATTCTATTCCGCTCATAATGTATTGTTGCATTTTTAAATTATCTTATACTCACAGAAACTGTGTTTTATGATTCTCATTTTGTCTTGAAAAGACTGTCTGTAGAATACACATCAAGGCTCTGTTGTCTAATGAGGATATTTGGCTAATCAAGAGATGTACAGCAGTGAGTTGAATGCTTTTGCTCTTTTTCTCATTTGATTTAGTTGCATAATGCAAGTAAAATGATGAATCACAAAAAGAAGCATGATTTAAATTACTGAAAGTGAGTTTAAAAGGCTAGAGGAGCTCACTGCAAAGGGAACAAAAACAAGAAAAAAAAACAAGAACATAAGTGGATAAGAATGAAAACAAACTCAACGCACAGAAAAATACAAACACAATACAAAGTGCATTTAGTTCAGGAGGAAGAACAATGAAGTTGATATGTCTTTTGTTTTGTGGGGGAGCCTGCATTTTCGGGCCATATTTTTTCATGATTTTACAGCTGAAAAGAAGTAAGTACATAATATTATTTGCCAAAATGTTTCTATTTGAAATTAGCATCTTATATCTAAATATACAGCATTGTGTCCATTATCACCACTAATAAGCCATTGTACATTTTCAAGCCAAATTTAAAAGGAAATCAGTGTTAATTTAACTTGGAGCACACAAATCAACCCGTTTCTCGTGCTTATTTATACCCACACTCACATTTCCTCATTCCAGCACTTCTGAACACCTCTCTTGAGCTTATATTAATTCCATGTGTGAAAAGACAAGTCTCCAATCAACACCTGTCTTTGACAAATCAACACTTATTGACAGTGGGATTGTTTGGTGTTGAATAACAACTTCTCTGCCAACCAAGGCACTTAGAAAGGTGTGCATTTTTACCCCGAATCACATGACACATATCCGAGACTATGTCCTTCTCTCAAACAACCCAACAGTGAATTACCCATAAATATAAAAAATACCACTGTGAGAACAATTTGTCAAGTCAGTGCATGCAACAAGTATTATGGAAGATTCAAATTAAGTTCAAGTAGTAATACTAAACTGTAATTAATGATGTCGTTTTGGATTATGGGTACAATATTTGATACTTAAAAATGTTTTTTAAAGGTTATAGTGAAGAACAACAATTGTGGTCATCCTGGACACCGTTTGTAAAATACCAAAAAATAAAAAAACAAATCTTGAGACACACTCCAAGACACACTCCAACATGAACAGTCTCCATTTACTTTATTTCTTACTTTATTAGATAAATGTCTAAAACATTTGTTTTATTTTGTTTAGTTGATACTCTAGATTGTCATCTCACTAAGCTACATAATCCCCCAATTATTATTACTTTTTTAAATTATTTTTTTCCTCGCCCTGAATATGTGTCTGCTGTTTCTCTTTTCTGTTTACTGAGAAATCAATAAAAGTTCAAGTAAAAATAAAAGCAAGCCTCCTATAGTGAACCAGTGGTACATTAGTACACTGGAAGTCCACTGACCGCTTAAAGTGGCAGAAAAATCCAACAAAAGCCATATCTACTTAACAACTTCTCATATCTGGTCCTTTGAGACTGAGTCTCTCGAGAGACTATTGACATTGAGACGCCAAAGATGAAGCTATACAGATAATAGTCCATCACTGAAGGGTTTGGAGTGAGAGGTCTTGCAGAAATCCCCTTCTATGACCACAGAGTCCCAGCAGCTTCATAGCAAAAGTATAATAAAGCAACAAGAAAATCTTTGCGAGCAGGGGTCTTAATTCAGCCCATTTTAATGGCTGTCCAGTGTCCCTAACGACACTTTCAGTAAGTATCCTCAGCTGTCATCCCCGATAACAGTTTGCTTTATAAGCTTCAATTATCCTTACACTGCTCTGTGCAACGGGCTGACAGTTGTCACCAATTAAATTTAACGTATAAGTTGTCAGTAGTTGTAAAATTATAACCAGTGGATAACAGTTTCTCTTAATAACTACTCCTCTCCACATTTTAGAAGTTCTTCTTTTAATATGAAGCAATGTGTCTACAGCTAACTTCTCTTAACAAAACAAACTCGTTCTAGTTTGAGGCTCCATCTTGGCTTGTGTATTACAGGATACCAGGATTTTTAGAAATCCCAAATACTGTCAATACTGTCATAAATACAGGCGCTCCTCTTTCTATTAAACTCATTGTAGGTAGTTCACAGCACGCACCACCAGAGCTCATTCTCCAGTCTCTACTGCTAGACATGGCAGCTGAACTGAAAGACACCATGACACCTCGTGGTGGAGGGATAAGTTACAGGACTGTGAACAGCGGCCAGCAACGGCAAGTTTTTACATCTAACTTGGTGAATTAAGGATTTATTTTGAGCCAACTGGAGCTGGTGATTGTTGAAACAGTGGATTTACTAACTAGATTACTAGCAAGAGTAACCGAGACAGATTGGGTGGATTTAAGAGTTGAGGCACTTAGGCCTTGTCAGTCTTCAATGACCGAGAGAAAGTTGAATTCAAAAGATGTATGGTTTTATTTCTCTGTTCAATAAGGAAAATAAGTGAGAGAGTATTACTTTTCTTAACACTTTGGGGGTTTCTATTGTGTATTTATTAGTCTGAAAAGCTGAGGCAGGCAAGGGAGTTTTGAATGTTTTTGTTGATGTTGATAATACTCTATTAATTCAAAAAATGAAATATTTCTGTTCAAGTTATATTTTCACCCTACACCAGTGACAACGAGGTAAACAATGTCTCAAATGCAGCTGCAATGCTTCTGTTTGTTTACATTTATAGGGCTGACTAAGAAGCCTACCTTGCACTGAAAAAGATTATATGGTTGGAAATAATCCTGCTATGTATACATAAACAATTACAGAAGAAGATAGCACATGTTGCACATATTGGCTAAATATTCACAGTCTTCAACAGTTTAAGTCTTCCCTTTAAAAACAGCTACATAAAAAACACTGAATAATGGCACTAAACAACCAATCACTCTCTTTCTGGCTCAAAATTGCAACACAACAGCTCTCCTGCTCCCTCATTCAGCATGTTGTTAACTTAAATATCAATTGTTCTCACTTAAGCAGCAGCTTTTCTCCATGGTGCTGCTAGGCAGCTTGTTAGGGGACTGCAAAAACAAGCCAGTGTTTACGCAATTGTTGGCTTGAGTAATGAAAGCCAGTCTATTAAAAATCTATTAATTGCCTCACACTGACTTCCAGGAGAACTGTAGCTCATCAAGAACAGCGATCATTGTTGAGTGAAGGTTTTTAGAATGGGGTGAAATTCAAAACAGGCAAAACAGAAAAAGAGAAACACTCTTCCACTGTTGCCTCATGGCTCATACTTGTCAGTGTATACTATAGCAGAGGCATGGTTACAATATTCATGAGCCTGTTGAGGTTTGAATAAGACATGTTAAAGTGCGCCAAGTGCACAGCCTCGTTGGAGTAAGACAAACGTGGGAGTTTTGAGGGATCGTCAATATTAAAATTCTGTCAGACATTTTTGTCTAAAGAACATTTAGGAGAGGTTTCCAAGATATAGCTGCAGTTAGAGTAAATGAAGAGTATATAACTTAAGTAGTTCAAGCCACTTAGACTTTGCCCTTGTTGGATGAAGTATCCATCTACAACGAATAAATGAATAAAGACATAATGAGGGGTCTTGAAGAAAGTCTAAAAGAATATTATGAAATAAGTTGATAATGTACAAAAAAATCCACTCAGTTAAAAAAAAAAGAAGAAAGATGAAAATGTTAAAACTTTGCAAAGCACCTCTAAGACTTCTCAATCATGTTGAGGACCACGTCAAACTGTCAAAAGTTTAAGGACCAGGAAATTAAGTAAGCACCTGGACGTTGATTGAAAACTGCATCGTCAACTGTCTGTTTCCAACTGAAACGAACCCTTAAGTGTTTAACTTTTGGTGTGGTCCGTTTTGGTTGGTGTGAATCTCAGTGAGATGACTGCTGAATAAAAGGGCTAAAGAGAACATTTTTAAATTACTCAAGAAGCTGCTTAAGAGCGTAGAGGCATTCCAAAATATTAATAAAATAAAATAAGGCAGAATGAATTCCAACCGTTGAGCGGTGTCGTGTGAAAGTAAAAAACTAGCATCAATAGTAAATTAAAGTATGCAACACTTTGCAGAAAAGTGGCAGCTCTTCAGATGTTAAGGACAAATTTGTATGCCTTAAAAGGATTCTTATCTCAAGGCCCACAGTGAGTCTGGTAGATGTTGTTAAGTAGTACAAGGAGGGGGGAAGAGATTTTGCCAGCAATATCCATTAAATGTATTTACATTCTGTAATTACTTCTATATGTATTCTATTTTGTTTGTTTGTTTGTGGCGGGGTCCGCCATTCCTACACTTGATGGAAAATGTCTGCCAATGCACAACAAATTCACAGGAAATGACCCAGTGTAAAATCCAGCATTATAAATTTGATTTGAGTTTGCAGATGCACATAGTAATGACTCATTACTAAAACTATGAGAGTTTGTTTGGCTGCTCTGTAAACAAATACATCCGTTGTTCTTCTGTTGTATTTCTGACAAAGTACCTCCCTAAGGAGTTTTTGCTGTCATATCAAACCCTACTTGTTGTATCAACCAGAACTGAATCTTAAGGATTGCAACTTTAAGGCCGAAAATAACCTGTAAAGCTCAGCGTTTAAGTTAGTGTGGATAAGAGGTGCAAGGCGGATCATAGAAAGTTTTCACATCTAAATTTCCATGGCAACTGAGCAAACTCAATCTGCTGATGATGACTGTGTGATACGGTGAAAAACTCCAGATCAATGAAAGTCAATTGACCCCACATTGAGATTCTTTAGTCAATTGCTGTGTCCAAGGTCAAGAATGAGCTCTCAAGCTTAATACTGAATCATATTTTGTTGGGTGTTGGGTGTTGTGTCATTTTGTCATAATTTTTCTACCCTAGCTTACTTTACCTAAATTCCAGTCTCATTTAAATTTGTTTTTGTGTAATTAAATCCTGTGACACATAAACAGTAGCCCACTCATGAAGAAGCTATTGTCACAAAATGATTTTTTCTAAACTTTTATGAACACTTCTAGCGACAAAAAGACTTATAAATAATATCCGACAGATAAGTAGGGTGTATGACTTTGCATGTACATGGCTTTGCATAATGTTCTTGCTTTACTCTTTAAAAAAAAATGGTTTGCCAAATGCCATAATGCATTACTTTGACTGCGACTGGCTTGTATTATTTCTCATGAGAGTTGGAGCAAATTCATGAATCATTCCACCATCCCAAGCAGAAACCATCTGGAGAATATCCCTCTCAAATCTACAGTGTACCCGTGGAAAATAAAAAAGAGGCATTTTTCACAGCCGGTGCGTATTTCACATAAACCAGTCAAGTGATGTCAGTCATACTCATATTCCAGCTGTCACTGCAGTACTTTTTCTACTGGGATAAGCCTCTCACTACTTATACCATAAGCCTTGAAATTGTTTACTAAATAATAAGATAAAAGTGCATTTCTTCATAGGACAGGCGGGAAGATAACACAGTGGAAGAGGAATGAAAACGACACTGACATGTCTCATCTGCACACACTCATGTGGGAGCAGCTTAAGAAGAAGAAGCAACATGTACAGGAGTGTGTGGGAAAAAGGTAAGGAGATATTGGGAACTCACCCCAGCTGCACTCCTGCCGAGAAAGAGCAATGAACTTTGAAGCTTCTTTGGAGCACAACCAGCAGCTCACTTGCAAGGTTCCCAGGAGCTCTGCTCCGTGTGCATTCGAGTTAGAGAGAGTTGAACAAGTGGAGAGAGATAGCCTGTCGGGTCCAGCAGGGTGAGATGAGGACCAGGCACAGGATGGGATTTGGTCTTCCTTTCGCCTTTGATTCTGTAATTGAGGGCTAAGATTGGGAGAGAAACTGACAGACTCTTGGCCCTCAAGGGCCAACCCCTAGCCTCTGAGAATCCTCAGGCACTGGTTCACTCCCAGGACACTCAGCCTGGGTTGGGCCCATACATTTCTCATTTAATAGAGAACAGAAATGGAGAGAGATGAGCTCATTGTTATCTGCTTGCCTGGGGATTGTCTGAGGCTGTACTTACCACCTGGCTGCCTTCTTCACCCAAAATCAGAGCAAGTTTCCAGGAACGTAATACCTACAGTAAAAGACAAAACTGGCTTATGAATGGAGACAACAAAAAATTAAAACATTGTATTTTTTTTTTTTTTTTTTTTTTTAAGTACATTTTCTGGAAAAAAAAATCATAGCCACACAGTTCCCAGAACAAGCCATGATAACACTGCTGCTAATACACAGTATGCTGATGTTTAACTGCTTATGTTTACAATTCTCACTATCTCGGTATAGCATGTCAGCGACATTTGGTAATTAGCACTGAACATAAAGTAGAGCTAAGGCTGATGGGGATGTCATTAGTTTTGCAGGGTTTATGGCATTGCATGGAGTTGCTATTCATCCCTCTGCAGAACTACACTATGATGTGTTATTTCATTTCATAAAATAAACTGTGAAAAGATAATTTTCAATTAAGGAAATTCCACGTTAAGCCAAGACATACTATATACTGCATGATTATTTTTTTCCTGTATAATTTAGCATGGTCACTCTCCTTTTAAAGTAGCAGAGCAAGCAGACCTTTTTTGTTCTCTTGTTATCTTTAATAATCAAGCTCCCTGTGTCAAAAAAATACAAAATGAAATGATCTGCAAAGCATTGTTGCAATGGTTAATGCCAAATAAGCCTAATACAAATTTTTAAAAAAGCTGCCCATCAAATTGGCATTACACTCATTCTTAAACTTAGATTTCACCAATGTTTACATAAATATGTTCATTTGACTATGTTTCCAATGCTGGTATATAAATACTTAATGATAGCATTGGCAAAGTATCCAGTACTCAATACTAATAACCAACACCTATTATTTTTCTCATCACAATTCATGATCTGGAAAGTAAAAAAAAACACATCCAAAACAGTTTTTAGGGGCAAATAAGGTGTCAGAGTGCATAGAAAATCATCAAAATACGGTTTGCTCTTAAAAGGTTAAAAAAAAATCCTCAAATCCTAAAAATGGTTAATGGTAATCTGTGTCACAATTACCTTTATGTTTAAATTATGCCTCATCTGTTTAAAAATAATCTAACATCAGGATATAATTCCCCATATAAACATATATTACACAAAACAGAGAAAAGTTCGAAGCATCCCAAGGTAGCTTTGAAGGGACAAGCCTTTGCAGCAACCTTTAAGTATGACTGACAGCAGCCAAGCCTGACATATTAGTGCCATTTCCAACTGTCAGATGGATATTTACAGTCACATAAGCCCTGGATTTAGCCATGACTAATTTTTGGAGCAATTTCTCCCCTCACTCTATCTCTTAAATTCTCTCTAAGAGGAAATCTGAATCAAGTCAGATAACAAATATATAGAACACTACCTCCAAACGGCATCCCTTTTAAACATTTTAAACAAGAAATTGTAGCACACTGTATATATGTTGCCCTTTAGTATAACTATAGAGGACGACGTGTATAAACGCTTTAACAGGACTGCCATAGGTATGTCTGCACTGAATACAGGTTTTGCACTCAGTCTTTCCATAGATGGCACTGTTTCATTGCAGAAGAAACACACTGGCTCTTTGCTGCCCAGAAACAATGATGCAGCGGCAGTTCAGCATGAGTATGATGTCATGCTGTGACAAGCATCGACCCAAAATTTCTGCCGGTCCATGAGGTGTTGTATATAATATATATTGGAAAAAAACAAATCTGGTGTGTATATTAAAAGTATTTTAGTGCCTAATTTAGTGGTTTTACAGTTTTTCTCTGTGTTTTGTTCCTCTTCAGGATGCAAATGAGGCTCTTTTATATCTTCCTTGTGAGGTGAACCTTAAATATGATTTTTTTTTTTTAAATCTTTAAATGTCAGAACTGTATAGGCAGTGGAAAAGAATAATTATTTTTCTCCCATTAGGCTCTGCAAAGGAAACAAGAGGGAGTAACCGCTCAGGAGTCTGGGCAGCGTCTGGACAAAATTGTCTTTTGTGAGTCTCAAGTGCATCTTAAAGACCCTCAATACTGAATATTAACTTGAGCGTATCATTCTCAATTTAATTTTGATAGCACAGAATAGCTGTAGAACAATTTTAATCATGGTGTAAATTGATTTACTTTATGTGTTGATTTTGGCTGAGGACAGTTTGGTGGAGACAGTTTGTGGAACCCTAAAGATGACTGATTTGCTATACGAGACTACTAATAGATATAAAGCCAATATAGTACACGTAAAAAAGCACTCTGGATCATTGTTATTTTGACTGAAATATTTTGTAGGGAAAGCATTTATGTATTTGTGACATTTTTCAGTTGACATTATAGACATCTTCAGGCAGTTAGCTTCAGCTGTGGTCTATGTGTCTGGTGCAAATTAGAAAATATGGCTAATATGCTAAAGTAAAGATTCATTGCACCTGCAAAAACACTGCTGTCACTGTGAGCATGTTAGCATACTGACATTAGCATTTAGCTCAAAGCACCGTCTAAGCACAGCCAGAAAGTCATTAGCTTTACACCACTAGCATTAACATTAACTGAACTGGTAACATTAGCAATAATATATCTACATCTACAATTTAGATGAGTAATGATTATGTTTCTCTGTGAAAAATGGGTTGGTTGACAATTACAAAACTGAGACTCTGACACAAACTGAATACAAATGAATATACTACTTTTGATTGTTGTATATTCTGAGACAAATTAAAAACAGCAGTAATTAAATAAGGCTTGCTTAACTAATTTGCTTCTTTTCTTGTTTAATTACATTTTGTGATGTTTTATTTTTGCTGAGAAAAACATCATAGCCTATCTGATAGAAATTAAAAAAGCACTCAGGTAAGTCCAACAATCAATGTACAAATCGGCATATAGAGATGTTGGTTTTTTGTGGGGTTTTTGTTGCTTAAAAAGGGAATAACTATATAATAGGTGCCCAGAGTTGTCCCCACTCTCAAAACCACTAGGTCTTT
This sequence comes from Plectropomus leopardus, assembly GCF_008729295.1. Classification (NCBI taxonomy): domain Eukaryota; kingdom Metazoa; phylum Chordata; class Actinopteri; order Perciformes; family Serranidae; genus Plectropomus; species Plectropomus leopardus. The sequence continues at coordinate 11,602,895 of NC_056485.1, read as the reverse complement.
TAAAGGTATACTACACAGGTTGTCGGTTATTGTTGGTATTGTAAACTCACTAGCAAAGTGAAAGTAAAAGCCAACCCCCCGATTCACTGTTGTTTGGTGTTTTGTCTAGCTATATTTGCTTTTTTTCTTTTTGGCATTGTGTGACTTAGATGCTTGCTCCATATGGTCTGGCACCTGGTGGCTATTTTTTTTTTTTTTACAAAGTCACAAACTCACCTGAGCACTGTGGGGGTAGGCTATACACCCCAAAAATGTCCTAAATACAGAAAATAAGAAAATAAGAAGCTATAGGCAGACAGCAGAGTCTGTGCAGATAAATACACTGCCACACACTCCTAGTGGGTCAAAAGTGGTGACTGAGAGAAACTACTTCTGTGTGAGTTTATACATTGTTTTTCTTTTTTTTTTTTATAAAAAAAAAAAAAAGTACAATATATCTTGAAGGTGCCCTTGAGCAAGGCATTTGGGTCACCCTCTGTGACGATAGTTGGAGGCTCCGTTTGATATGAGCAGTTTAAGTCTGCGACGGTAAAGCAGGGGATTGCTGCTGAAGGAGTCTACATACTGGGCCTGCGCGCGCGCGCACACACACACACACAAACAGACACACACATGAAGCCACACACATTATAGGGCTATAGCAAATGAGCAGGACCTGGGACTTTGGCTTACAATGTGAGGGACTGTCATGTGCTGTCAATCAGCCGCCCTTCAGCTCTTTGGTTGGAGGAACAAAAAAGCCTCCAGTGAGCAGGCTGATGACTGATTATGCCTGACAATAACGTTTCAAAAGCATCACGCCTCCTAAATATGACAAAGCAGAGTGTTGGGTGTGGGCTGCTGCAATCCCCAGACTACTTTCAACTTCAACTAAGAGCTGCAAAACTACAAAATGCAATACATCACTGATGCTTTAACTATTGATGTTCTCCTGTCACTGGTCCACTGTGTACCCTCATCATCCATCACAAGTTCCTACCTGTCTCTTCTCTTCCTCCTTACACCTGTACTCTTTACAAATGAGCTCCCAGGATGCAGCCCGTCTATCCCACCAATATCAGCCGTTTCACACTATTCTTCACGGTGCAGCTGAAGTGTTAGCTCCTCAGATAAAACAGCTCTATATCTGGGCCCAACAGTCAGATCGATAACTGGGGCGGATATGAATGCAGATCATGATTTTGCTTCGCTGTGAAAATGAAAGGCCTCACAAATGAAGCAAACAAAGAACATTTGGGCTCTCGCTGGACCTTTCTTGATTTTTTTTTAATCAGAATTGCAGATTAGAAATTTGCACATCTATCTGACAGAAAAAATATGCATATTTACATTTACATACATTTCACAAGGATAAAAGTTAAGGCTGTGAGGAAATTGTTTCTGCACCTACATGGAACCAATGAAAGTTTCAATCTACTGCAGTGACCAATTTAGAGGCACATCTAAGGCGTAAAATGCAGATGTCTAAGGTGTGAAAATGTTTCCTGGCAGAGATACTCCCTGTGGTGCTAACACACTTTTTTTTTAAAACACAGAAATGGTGCCAATTTCCAAAATTGAGTTAACACCAGATCAGCAGAAGGATAAGTTCTGGTTGGGATGTATTTTTAGTGTCTTAGAAAAAAAAATGAATTCTTTGTGATTGTCACGAAACAACACTTGCTCGAGATATACATGTTTCCTAACTGCGTGACTTGCTGTTGATAGGGGATCTAAACCGTTAATGTGTGTGAATCATACATCTCCATACAGTTAGCCATGATTACATTTACATACTTTAACATATTCATTTTCTATGACACGATCCCGATGTCAACATTGCCTTTGTTTAATAACAATATAGCCGAGTATGCGAGTATGTGTATGTGGCATGTCTTCAGTGATGTATGTCACGTTACATACATCATAATACGTTAGTGACAAAAAGGTCTAATTTAATGCCAAACTATGAAGTTTTTTCTGAAATCTAACTAAAGAGTTTTGGAGCATAGCTGTAATCATTTCATGATGATAAAGATGTGTTTGAAACTGTAACCATTAGAGTGGTAATCTATGATGTTTTAGGGTTGGTCAGTTAAGTCATTTCAGAAGAAGTGGAAATGAAGCTGTTCTGTTGTTTAGGTACTGAAGAGCATTAGAAAATACCAGCCACAGGCAACAGAAGACCCCCAGGCAACAAAAATCATTTTCAAGCTTTCTAGCCTTCGCTGTGCTTACAGGAGATTACAGAGATTACCTTGACATTCACACAGAGGTGCACCTGTCTGCATTTTTAGGAGAAAGGATGCAATTACCAATTTTGTGGGTTGTAACATAACCTAAAGAGTAGTGTAACTAATTACTGTTGCCAGGGAGTAAAGTCATTTCAGTACTTTTGAAAAGAATGATGAGTGATGTGTAGTAAATTACATTTTTTTTAGTAATGACTCCCACACTGGTTATCTGCTTGTTAACCACGCTGCTTGATAAAAATATGAAAAACAGTCCTTGGGCAGAGTTTCCTTGCTGAGCTGCAGTGGAAGGATGGTCACACTAAAAGGACATTTTGTACAAAACAGACCACTGACAGCGACCTGGCAGCATTAGTAAACAACCCCAAAACTGTCATGGGATTTTGATTTAAATGTTGCTTAACTGGCACATGCAAATAAGTACATGACATTAGCTTTTTCCAACTGAGCTCTGCCTACTTCAACCCAGAGAAACAAACACAGAAAGGCTGAAAGCAGCCATGCAGCAATACTGACCAATTTGGCATTTTTAGGCTACAAGGTATTGCTTTACAAAATAGTGTCATTTTTTCTGAATGAGCACAAACCAATTAGCTGTAGTACTGTATGTTTCTGTTAGCTAAGCAGATGGGCGGGGCATCACACCATTGACATGGCAGATCATGGCTTTGATGGAGCAGCCTAACCTATGTCCCCGTGTCCTACACCACTTGGCACGACCTGCTCATTAGCAGGTCCAAGGGTCCAAACCTGCCATCTGTCCCGAGGCTAAGGTTCAGAGGGGCCCCCACTGTGCCCTGTTGAACTCTCCGTGGCCCTCCCAGTTAAGGTGCCAAGGAGCAGAAGGTGACATTCCAACTTTCTGTCTCTCTCACACAACTCCAACTCCACTTAACTCCTGCTTGGGTTTATTCTGAGAAAGCTTGGATCCAAGAGAGGCTCCGCACTGCCAGCTCTGACTACAAAAAGAGGTGGGGAGAGTTTGGTGTGTTTGTTTACAATGAGAATAGGGGAGAGTGCGTCTCCACGAGAGTCTCAAATCGGCAGCAGCTGGCTTTGAACGTCTCACTGTGCGTTTCTGTGAACATGGGCTCCCTGTGCACATTTACTTGTACCCATTGGCAGAGTGTACAGGGAGGGGAGGCGAGGATGGGCACAGAGATGTTCAAAATATCTCTCTTTTCCCTAAAACACTGTTCCAGGGGGCATTGATACTTGATAGAGATGTGCAAGCAGAGCTCAGCATGACAATGCTCTCTCCTCTCCTCTAAAAGTCACACAGAAAGACAAAGGAGAGGTATGGAAAGGGGAGGATCAAGAGTGGTGGGAGGCGAGAGTGAGCGATGGGAGACAGTGCTGCAACTCTCCTGTCAGAGCCTGAAGCCTGACTAGCGCTGACGCTCATCTCATGTGTCACCCTGACTGAAATTAAGATGGGCTCTGACAGTCATAAATCAGGGGCAACTGTTGTGGCTATAAATGAATTTCGCCATTTAATCACTTTTAATCTCCCTTCTCTACAGGTACATCTTCTCTCAACTGGTCCTGAACTGAAAATAGATTTGATAAAGAATCTAAGTAAAGGAGGGCTGTTAAAGAAGAGTCCAATTTCCTTTCCTCACCCCATTAGATGTGATGTCCATTTGTTTTCAATCACAGTAATGAGAGATTTGAATGCTAGTGTGAGTATAAAAAGAAGTAGGGAGAAGAACAAGCTGTCCTTTGTTGGCATGTGCAGTGAGCATATCCTGCTAAATCATCGGCAATATAAACTATTAGAGTTTCACATAAACTTAATGTATTGGTTATGTAGCAGAATTGCTGTATAGATTTCCCAGTAGAATAAAAGTTTACATTCCCTTAGCTGGACAGGTAAAAAAAACAACTGCTACAGATTTCATTTATTGACATAATCTTCCCTACACACCAAATATACCACACAGTGCCGGACCTAGCACATCTGGCGCCTAAGGCAAGCTTCCCCTGCACCCACCGCTATAGATTTTATTATTATTATTATTAATAGGGTTGCCTCCTGATGTGTTGATTGTGGCTGAGGACAGTTTGGTGGAGACAGTTTGTGGAACCTCAAAGATGACTGATTTGCTATACTTTACAGATATTAGGCCAAGATAGTACACGTAAAAAAGCAGTTTGGATCAACCCAGACCCGGGATGAGTCTCAGTGAGACGGAGGCAGCTGCCAACCCAGATGCAGGGTGAGAAAAGATAACATTATCATCTGCCTTCTGCTTAAAAGTGGTGAATTTACAGCTCATAGCACCTCAATATGATAGAGTCAGTGGCTTTTGTTTGATGCCTCTTTTCTGCAAAAAAAATTAGATTTCCAATCTGTCGGTGAAATTAGCACGGACTAGGTCGGAGGGCTAACATGGCTTATTAGCTTATGTGAATGTTACTGTTCCCCTGGACTTTCAGCCAAACCTTGTATAATTCCAAACAATGTTTAGAAAAAAAAGAACAAATAGTTTAATATTTACAGTATTTTAGACAGCCAAATCTGATTCAACTGACATAATTTTGAGTCGGGCACAGGCTTATTATTACAAGGTCACTACAGTTTAGGCCAAGTTGGATTTCAACTTTTAACTTTTAAAGATTTTTAAATGCCACTTGGAATGAAATTTAAGACCAATTTTACAGTAACCAAATTATTAAAAAATGTGTCCAATTATTTTGAGATTTTTCAATGCAACAGCAGTAAAAAAAAAAGATCTGCAGGATCCTACTATTGGAGCTAATGAGAGTCAACACAAATAAACTACTGAGCTAACAACCAACAATAATACATAACAAACAAGAGAAAACATTGCGCTCATTTGCAAATGTAGTCTTGTTTTTGTACTGTTCCCCAATGTCTTCTGCCTTTTCTTTTTCTCTTACTGTAATGCTCTCCACATACAATCCACACCACCGTTTCCCTTATATTTGACTTTTCTAAAATGTAAAAATAAATACATAAATAAATAAAACTTGAGTGGCACCTGAGACAGCTGCCCATGTCGGATTACAGAATGATCCGCCAGTTTTCACACTTGTTTTACTGCATCTTATTCCTGACCTGAACCACAAGGGGCCAGTAACAGAACATCTGATCAATATGTAAAAAGCATTTCAACAATACAGAATGTACCTGAACGCTATTCATGGGTGGACAGGTCTCCAAAAACATACTGTTTCTAAAGTGATTCTCTGGAAAGCACACTGACAGCGAGGACTGTTCCGCTGATGTGTAAGATGTATAATTTATTGTCCAATTCTGTTCATAATGTCATAACAAAAAATGATGGTGTCTACCTTACTATTTATTACATACTTGATGAAAAGCCCTCCTCTCAGGTATTCCAGCAACGCTTGCAGCAGGATGTGCTGATTTGATGGGGATACTGCAGCTCGGTTGCACTACAGAAGAGAAGAAATAAAACATGGCATTAATGTTGTGTTGCAAATGACTCCACCTTTGATGCCTCTCCGGTGAGCATTCAACACAGCCACCTCTTTGTCTCTCTCTTTCTCTCCTGTTTTTCTCTCCGGTGACAAACTCAAGCCTAAGTCTTATATGTGAAGTTTCTATAGCAACCCTGTTGCCAGCATGATCTCATCAGTTAATTTCCCCATAGGCTCTCTGACAAAGAGAGAAAAACAAAAAAAGACTTTGGGCATCAGGTTGACTTTGCGGGGGTGAGGTCTGCTTCTTCAACTCTACTTTTACTCAATGTTTAATCTGCTAAATGACTGTCGCTGCTGAATTGTGACCAGTGGGAACCAATCAGAGTGTGAGATAACTGTTTTCAATCCAGTCCACGGCGGAAGACTTACCGTCACCAGGTAGAAAAATACTTTTCCATTTTTCACTTTTAAATGCAGTGTCCACAATCACTACAAGATTGGAAAACGTGTATTAAATAGGAATTGTTACTGTTAAGCACCCCGAAGCAACAAAATCACGTCTCTCACCTCTTCCCAGGAAGTGCATGGAGAGGACGCAGTCAACAGTCAACAGTCAACAGGAAAAAACAGGAGTTTGAGTGCAGAGGACAGGACACAACCTGCCTTGTTAATGTCTCCCTGACAGCAGGAGACGCCTAATGTGGGTGGAACACACACAGCCTCGGCATTGATGGGCATTCGAGGGGGTCGCTCACACGGCTGGAGATCCGGCAGCTTTTAGGCCCTGGCTGTGGCTCTGGAGGTCTTCGGAAATGTCAATCATGTGCCCTTGGCCCCACATGCTGGGACCTGAGCTTTACAACTTAACTCGGCCCTGCAACCATTTTGCAATCAAAAGCACCTCAATACACTTTTTTTTCAAGCAGCTTAGCTTGATGTTAAATTAGAACAATTTTGAGAATCTTGAAAACCTGCCACCCTGATGAACTCTCCAGTGAAGTTGCAGTTTTAAAAAACACATGTTGACAAACTTTCAAGGCTATGCTCATTCTTCAAATAAACAAATAAATAAATAAAGGAATAGGCAGACATTTGGGGAAATTAACTTATTCCCTTTCTTGAGATAATTAAGACATCAAATGAGAAGAGTTGAGAGTTGTATTGATCTTCTCACCTCACTCCGGGTAAGAAATGCAATAAGCACATTTTACAAAGTCAAGGAATTGTTCCTTTAAACTGAATGCAAACATTTTTTCAGGAATCATTAGGAGAAAAGAAAAGCTGATGCCTTATTTAACAATCTATAATTTCAAAAGAGTTGAAAGAACCATGTAATTTGGCAATAATTATAAACAAAAGGAAAATGTCTTCTGGCCAGTGCACAGCAGGTCTGCTGAACATACAAAAATATGACTTTCAACTTCAGACAAGCATACAGTTTAAGATATATGAAGTTTCCAGTGTGAATTTTTTAAAGATCGCTTTATACTGCTTTAGACATGACACCATTGACAGGTGACCACATGAAACGCAACATTACCTAGAATAAACTTAGATTTTTATGGTTTGAACAGTGTTGTAAACATTTGGGATAACGGAAGTGCACAACTCAACAAAGGATATGATTGTAGTTGTTTTAATGCAAAAAAAAAATACAAATTATACCTTTAAATTAGTTCCTTCTTGAAAACCTCTAAACAAAGTATTAGAAGATTATTAGGAAACCAAAAAAATCTGGATTTTGTACTACACATACTTTTAAATAAAGAAGTAAGTGGTTTTACAGAATAAGTCAGCCATAAACTAAACTTAAAAACACAGTAAAACTTAGCTGCCAGGTTGAAATGGTCCAATAATCCAAATCCAAATGCAGGCCAATTTTTGTTGTCTTATTGATTTTGCCCTGCTGTTTATTTTTTATGAGCTTTCCAATTTCCCTGCGAGTTGACAAGAAGAAACATGAATTTTGCTGCATATAATCACTGAAGCATCTATTTATTTCCTCATATGTAGCCTAAAGTAATAGGATTTATTACAGCTCAATCATTTTATCAACGTCTGTAAACATTTTAGAACATCAGTCTGCCACTTGTCATAACAGACGAAGCCTAATAAGTTCAGGTAGAGCAGCCAGACGCTCACACAGACATTGATTTGCAGTTCTAATAAACAGCAAGGCTAAATGTGGGTGCAAAAGTTATTACTGCTTGGTATGCTGAAAGCTGGAAATACAAGCATCCAATATTAGAAGTGAAATTTTAATATTCGGGGTTTAACTGGGGAAACGTTATGTAAGTAATAAAAGTGTTGACCTAGAACTAGACTGTGGACAAGTCAGAATCAACAAAAGTTTGGACTTTCAGCTGATGCTCACAAACATATTTTCAAAAGTTTAATTCCAGTGAATGCAGAAGCAGTTTTATTTTGTTTTTGGAGTTCAACAAATTCTGCTCAAGGCCTCAAAGACCAAGCATTTATTTGTCTTTTTAACACTCGCTGTCTGCAGACAAAGGCTAGGTTCATCTGCACATCACCACTGGCATATAAAGTAACCATCCAAAAAGCTTTTCAGTGTTCCAGTTGAATGTGGTGACGGTTATTTTAGCCACCTCATGAATTGTGATTGCTCTTTTGTCCTGAGAGTCAGAAAAGAAAATGCCGCCTCGGTGGCAAAAAGCTTCCCCGTCTGACAATGAATGAATTCCATCTTAAAGTCATAAACCTTTCAGTTTGTCTGCACAGATGAACTCTCATTGTTTCATTTACACTGCTCAATCTTTTGCTTTGGGGTTGATTCAAAAGTCAATATATTTATGCCGTGTTGCTCCACCTGTTTACTAATGTATGAATAGTCTTTGTAATATATGAGCTGCTGTCAAAAAATGCCAATTAGTGAAGGCTGAAGTTCAGAAGGAGGCTAAGTCTGCCATTCATCCTTATGATTGTTGTAACAGTTTGGGTGCACGGAGCAAAGTCCCTTGAAAGTCTGCTACATTTCGAGGTATCTGCCTTCAGACAGTGCTCATTCCTTTGCCTGGGGAAAAAAAAAAGGCCTAATATAATCATATCGAGCCATGACAGTACTTCAAACCAAGCAAAAGAGACAAGACTAAAATGGCATCAATAATATTCTAGCTCAAGGAGGATAGGAAAGCCTCTTAGACTTTTACATAAATATCCAAACAATTTCATCAGGAGTCTCATTCGGATGACGCGGTCATGCCAGGTAAAAGCTTTGACATTGCCACCGGCACATCATAATATAAACTGTAGTGGTGTGCTTCTGCCTGTGTGGCCGTGACACCGTCATCTCTATCTCTCAGATTGTGGATGGACCTGCCACTCAGCGCACCCCGCCACCTGTCAGTCACACGTTTTACTGACACATTAATGACCCTCATTACGTGGCGTGGCCATATGGCACGGCGCTCTGTGTGTGTGTGTGTGTGAGCACATGCGCCGTGTCTGCTCTGCCGTCCTGAAAGCAGATTGCACTGGAGACGAGGCCAAGCTCTTGGTCACCTCCCTTAGAATCTCATTGCCGTGGTTACGCTGACAGAGGAAATATGGCTGCGGAGCTGGGGGGCAAGCGTAATGGACTCTTTGCATCTGCTTCAGAATGTCATTCCAGATGTCCCCTTCTGTCCAGCAAGAGCAGGAGAATGAGCAACGGGCAGAGCGGGATAATCGGCGTGTGAGGCCACCGAGGGGTGACTGAAAGCTGAATGGTACCGAGGATGCAAGTCATACTGAACTTCTCACCCTTTAAAAATTAAAGCGTTCATCTTTGTGACAATCAATTCTGTCTGAGAAGAGGTTTATGTGGGTTCTGAAATCAGAAAATAACCCCACTGAAAGTAAGTCGATCAGAGTGGGACAGAACTTAACCTCCAATATCACTGTCGCCTACAGAGAAGATTAAAACTGATATTGATTTTGAAGAGTGGTCGACAACACGAAGACCCCTGTCTCTTATGGGTATACATGTAATTACAAACTTCTTTGCAATGGCATTTTTTTTCTTTGCAAACTTTGCAAAAGTTTTTCTCAGACAAAAGTTTTCCCGGAAATTAATTCATACATTTTCATGTTTTCCTTGTGTAGAGCAAACTGCGACACTGACCCTCATTTAATAAAAGCAGTCATCCATATTACAGCAGTTACCTCATGTCTAGACTGCAAACGTCATGTCAGCGTACCAAAGGCATTTATGCTATACTGAAGCAACTGTCCACAAATTTTAAAGAGTCAAGTAGCAGGGCAGGTGTTTGCAATCAGAGCAGAGGGAAAGTTAAGCAATGAAGATGAGCAGTGGCAGTAAATTTACCAGGGCTCCCCTTAAAAGTCAGAGGCTCTTATCATCAGTCAGGGCCCTCAGTTGACTGAGATTGCTTCAAGTCGAGGAGTCTTTTTTGTCTGTGCAGTGTACTTCTGTGCACATTTTGGTCCCCAAATTTTGTTACCGAGTGAGCACTCTTTACTGTCAAGCTAATCTTTGCAGCTGCAGAAATGCAGGCAGCAGCACAGAGGAAGAGAGAGACTGCACGGTAAGGTAAAGAAGTGGTGAGTTTACAGCTCACACCGAGTTAATAGGATACACTCACTGGTTTTTATTGATACCTAATGTCAGCAAAAAATGTTTTTGCACGTTTTGAGTAATTCTGTGTCCGCTACAGGCTCAAAAAATTATGGTGTGCATTTTCAAGGTTTCTCAAGAAAAGCTGTTTGCAATATAGATGTCTTTTATGGTGGGGGGGCAACAACAGACTTTGTTTTGAGTCTGATCTAACAATCCACAAAGTTAAATTTAATTTTGTATGTGTATTCATAGCATTTGGTCTCATTTACATATTGAATATGACACAGATTTGTAATCTATTCATGAGTGATTTAAACACAGGACAAGATTTTCCATAGAGTCCTTAAAAAACTACAAACAGCCCTGCTAGCTGGTGCATATTCTAGATTGGATGCAACTGTCATAGAAAGAGACGCAGCATGTTGCCAAAGAGAACATGCGACAGAGACATCTCAGTGCAGCCTTATGTCCTACAGGGGATGAAGAGGAGTAAGTGGTGAACATTAGTAAGATGATTTAAGCTGTTGAGGAGTTTTGTCCCCTCTAGTTAGCATTACATCGCTAACTATCTCACTGTAAATGCAAACGTTGACCGCTGACTGGTTAGCATGCTGACGGTTTAATGTTAGCTAACTGCTAAAGTTAACCTTGATACGAGCAAGCTTACCTAACTGACTTGGGTTAGCTAAGGCTGTCATGAGGTCAGAGGCTGGCGGCTCTGTGCGGCGCTGTGTGTGTGCCTGTGCAGTCAGTTTAATTTTCATCCCTGTTCATTGTAACCTCAGCGGGGTGTTTTTCTTTACTCTCAGGCTACTGTGGTTTATAAACATTTCAAAACACATTTTTAAAAAATTCCCCAATGCTTAAACCAGATGGGGGGTCAACTTAGGCCAGGTGGGCCGCCTGATTTGCAATACACTGACGGAAACCTTGATAAACACTGCTGCTCCTCAATACCCATGAAGTTCCCGTGTCTTGCTTCCCAGCTGCTGGGCAGAAGTGAGGCGAGACTGTGGGAGAACAAACCGGGGCAGAGTGTGCTGCTCTCTGGCTCTGACCACAAACAGCAAGCTCTGCTCCGCCTTGACTGCAAAATGTAGATATATTTTTTCAGTGCCTTTTTACTGGGTATTAGCCTTGCTATTACGGACATACTGTCAATAAAATAGACTTTAAGACTAGAAGTTTAGGCTTAAGGTGCTGTTTATGCCCGTGAGACACAGCTGAAGCATGCACCTGCACGGGGCCAGTGCGACACACTTAATCCTTTCATCTTTTACCAAATAGAAGAACGTCTGCACTTTGTTAATTGTACAGTCCAGTGTACAGATTAGTTTTTAAAAATCTTGAAGCATTAGTGATGCATATCAGTGACAGGATGATCAAGCTACAGAACATCTACTATATACGTGGGTTTGCTAAGCCTAATATTAGAGGTCATGTAACAACTGTCATTCATGGACTTTTTCAACCATTTATGTTTTCCATAATGTTTGAGCATCTATAACATTTATATTAATAAATCCTATTTATTTTTTCCTTCTTCAGAGAGAAACAGGAAATGTCCTGGAAAATATTTTTTCTGTAATGTTTTGCTCTTAAGTGTATTTTTCTTTCCTACTGCAATCATAATAAACAAAATGGAAACATCTCTGTCTTGTGAAGTACAATTCATAATGTCTCTACTGGTCAAACTGACTACTGGAGACATTACATATATATAATCAGGAAACTTACTTCCTGCTTTCAAGAGGCTTTTTCTTTGCCGGTTCTATTTTTCATCTACATGTATCCTCAAATGAGCCCCATTTGTCTCCTCCAATCCATCTAATGCTGCTTTCACATTGTAGACGGAATGAAGAAAGCAAATACACATACATTTGAACAAACCAGTACTCATTTTTCACTGAAATACTGAAAAGCAAAAGCTTCCTTTAACTATTATTTATTCATTTCTTTTTTCTTTTTGTGAGAAAAATAGATACATTTTTGCTGGCATAGCTGTTCCACTTCCCTACTTAGGCTTCCAATTTATTCACAGTAAGACTCATATTTAATTATCTGTAAAACACACCCTGATAAAACATTTTTAAATTAAAAAAATATTGAAAGTTAACATTTATACAGCTATCCATTAAGTGTGGACATGGATTGGTTGAACTGCTTCACGAGAAGTCGTTGCCTTGCGCCTCATGTTGCCACCAGCGTGTTTATTTTTAGACCTCAGTACGAACGCCACATATTCCTCTGCCCCCCCCTTCAGCGAGCCCTATCCTCAGAGACGACTGCGTGCAGAGGAGCATCGCCTCCTCCTCTCCACTGTCAATGTATTCCAGCGATGTGGGACGCCAAGTGGGCTGGAGCACGGTAATCAAAGCTGCTGGAAACACAAACAACCAGCTGTGAAGCTGAGACCAAACACATGCACGCGCTGCAGAGCTCTCTTCCCTCCGAGCCGAGAGGCCATTGTGCTCGCTTTCAGACGATCCATTTGATTAGTAAAGTGGTTTGATTAACTGTCTAATAGTGAGGTTAAGATAAGAACATGTGCAGGTTGTAACAGTCGGTGAATGACTCTGAAAATGTGGTTTGGGTTGATAACAGATGACCTGGCTCTGAGAGGCAATCAATTACTGGCGATAATTGAAAAGCAATTTGTTGCTAATTACATTTTTTTAGCTTATTTCTTCTATTTTTGTGCACCTATATTACCCATATTAGCAGAGGGAAGTTGTTTTTTTTTGTTGCAAAAAACAACTTGCTGCTGATTTTTGTTTTATTGTACCTGCAGGCATATATGAAAATGTTTCTTCTATAAATAAATCACTCAAGCATGGGGTGTCAACAACAAAAACATTGAACTCGTCAATCCGACTTATGCTGGGATTTGGGCTACCAAGCTAAAGTCACTCGCTCGAGCTGTGCGTCTCTGTTAGGCCTCTTGTTTTCTTACTGGCTTCAGATGCAGTAAGACAACCTCGAGGGGGTGAAGAGAGAAGATGTGCTGAATCCAAAAGTCCACACTCGCCCAGACTTGCTGACTTGCGGGCTTTGCGGAGGGGTTAGGCCAGGCCTTTGCCAAAATTCATTTAGTCTGCTCGGCCTCTCATGCGAATATTTGGTGTGGGCTCTGTGAGGACTTCCACAGAGTCTGCTCGACTGTAGACAGTACTAGCGAGATTCCTTACAGTTCACTGCTCTGCTGACGTGATCATAAAAGACATCAGGTAACAGAGGCTTGTTCTTGTCTTGGGGCTTAGGTTTGGAGCAAGGTCTCCAATTCACCGGTGGTAATAGCAGGGAGCTAATAACTCTATCCTGTGTTGGTGTGTAAAGTCTAAAATCAAAATGTGTGGGAAGCTGCTGCTGAGTCATTAATCAAAGGCTACGGTTACATGCACATCAATATTCTCCTATCATTCGAAATATGACTGTATTCTGAATTTGATGCAGGTCATAAAACAGCATATTTTGTTTAAATATTCCAAATTAGGCCATTTTCCCGAATTTTGCATTTTCTGATTAAGACATGTGGGGTATGCCTGTGTTATTCAGGTTTTAGGAGGATTATTTGGACATGTATAGAGCCAATTCGGAATATGAGTCTCACACCTGGGGTTTCGATTGCAGTTAGGGACATAACGGCCTCTCGTCTGTTTACAGACGGCTCTGTGCGTTGCTATGGATACAAAGCACAAACCAACTCGCCAACTGTTTGCAAAACTGTGTAGTACAGATGCATGAAAACGAAAATCCCACATATCAGGTCAGAAGGAGAAACACACCTGCTTTCAAAGATTATGAAAGACTTCAACAGGTTTTTGAATATGTGCCAATATTGCAGCACAGACCTTTTCAAATAGGTGACGGAAGGAAAGAGAGAGTCCAACAAGTCTGCCACCACCAGGAAATTGTGTAAAAATCCTATTTTGATGCAAAAAAGCAAAATGACAAGTGGCTCCAGCTGTTCTACTTTTCCTGCATGTAAGCAAGGAGTGTTTTTATAATTTTTATATTCATTAGATATGTTAACTGCTTATTAGCAATATTGTCTTTTTTGGAATGTGAACATAAAAACTGACTATTTTGTGCATGTAAACATACTCAATGTTGCCTTAGACAGCTTTGTGTAACTACTCTATGACTCTATATTTTTCTTGGAATGCAAGCACCACAGAAAGGACATTTTCAAACTCCTCTATAAACTCCTGACCTTCATCAGGGCTATTCTTGTCCCATTCCGCCTTTCTGAACAGCCCTGCAAACTCATGTATTCACACTGAGCACTTCACTCATTGTCAGACTCCCGAAATCCAAGTCCGGCAGGGCTCAGCCTGCGCATCCAGAGTCTGGATATTTGAATGCAGCGATAGAACACCGCAGCACAGGAGGCCCACAGAGCGTAGAGCAGCAAGCCGAAATGTGCTCTTTGACTAAAGCTGTTAAGCCCCTGCTGATCGATTGGCCTGGCCTTTTACTAGCACTGTACACAGCACACACACAAACACACATACACACACACACACACACAGAGTAAGATATTGTTCTCTCGACCACACATGCATGAACAGACACAAGCACACACATGTCAAAATGACTTCTGTACCTACTTTGCTCAGGGACCCAACTCAGTGACACGTGTTGCTATGGATACCATTCAACAACACCACATCTAATCACATATTCAAGTAATTCACCTCAGTGGGATCTGGTGAAATAAGTTGTGTAGCAGAAACAACGGCAGCTACAGTGATGCATATGCAGCCTAATGGCTAACATGAGTTACAATTTTACTTTTTATGTTCCGTAGAGTCGCTCATCTGAAGGAATGAGCCATCATTCAATCTGGCAAAGCACAAATTTGTCATACAGGTCCACACATCTTGATTACTTTTTTCTCTTCTCTGTTCCTATCATATGACTGACACAGAAAAAATCTTGATCCTGAGATGAAATTGAAATCTAATTTTGCTCACTAGGTTACTGTCACATCCAAGTTTTGATGTTTTTGTCAGTAGTGGAATGTAACACAGTACATTTACTCAACCACTGCACTCATATATGAATTTGAGATACTTGTAGGTCCTACTTTACTTCAGTATTTTCTTTTCACGCCACTTAATACTTCTACTCCAATACATTTCAGAGGAATAATTTTTAATTTTTTTTTTTTAACTTTTTACTGCCTTAAATTTATGACAGCTTTAGCTTTAGTTTTTAATTTTTTTAAAAGCAATTTTAAGGTTTTTGTGTTTTTTTCAGATTTTTAAAAAACAATTTTGAGGTTTTGGGGTATTTATTAAAGTTGTCAACATTGGTTGGTTTTACTTTTAAAATGTACTTTTACTTAAGTAACATTTTCAATTAAGGACTTTTACTTGTAACAGAGTATTTCCACAGGGTTGTATTAGTACTTTTACTCAAGTAAAGGACCTGAATACTGAATCCACCACTGGTTTTGATACAGCAATATTATGTCATAGTATCAATGCTGACTTCTATTAGATTTTGCCTTTCATAAGAAAATGAGGATTATTTGAGGGAGTTTGTCCAGCTGCTGCAGCATTTTGAAGGTCAGCCATTTTGTGTGTCCTTAATTTTTTTCCCTGATGCAGCAAAGTATAGTGATGGTAAACATATGTATCTCTTTCTTTTTTAGCCGACTGCGCTTATCTGCAAGAGTGCAGGGTGCTGATACTGTTAGTTTCCAAGCTGTGGCACCCCATTCAGATCTGGCTTTAAGCAGGGGCACTCTGTCCTGCCTGCTTTGTATTCCGACGACGGTAAGGTCAAACCTCATTTGATTTAAGGGAGGAGAAAAAAAATACATGTATATATATTACAACAAAAAATCCCTCCTGTGCCTGTGGAAAATTTAGGGCTGGTGTTGCCACGGGCCTTAGCAACAGGCTGCTGCCTGTGTTTCATGAGGAGGCTCGAGACCAAAGAGAGACCAAGGTGGCTCTTCAAGTGTGGCCCTGAATCGCTCTATCAAAATAAAGGCCTGTGTGAATCATCCTGAGCTCAATGACGCTTTGCTGATCAGTATGCACCTGCAGGCAGATGTGTGTGGTGCATTAATAGGTTCTTTCCTGACTTTCTTTTTAACCCCTAACCCTGCAATGCATAACAATTCAACTGAGAGTAAAACTGTGTTTTTTTCCCCCTAAGTGGGTTATTTTTGTGAATTCTGCCTTCACTACTGTGTCATCCCACCTACTAGGATCCTGTTCAAATAAACATAGATCACAACCCCGACTAGCCAATTTGTTTCTGTTTATTTACTGTACAAGTTCCGAAGATGCTTCGTTTTTCCGTTGCAGTTTGATAACAGTGCCACAGCTACGGAGTCAAGCATCTGCTCATGCTCCCAGAACAAGCCTGGGCGTAGCTGCTGGGTCATACAACCCTGTCAAAGTGAATAATGAGGCGGTCTCTAAGGCTGAGTCTGTGCCAGACCAGGTAGGTGACGTGCTGAGGGCAAAGCATGCTGGGAGCCGCATGGTTCTGCCGACAGGCTCAGCGGCGCTTTGTCATCTGCCGCGTTGGCTTATGTGTGCACTCTGAAGGGTTTGGGGCTGTCAGCGGATCGGGGGAAGCCGAAACCCTTCATGATGTCAGATAAACACTAGGAGTGGAGTAGCATGCCCAGCTACAAAACAGATTGGAAAGCGCTGGGAGGCATTAGGAGGAGAGAGACGAGAAACAGCCGGGCGTGAGAGTGTCTGGGCCGCGAACTCTCCTTCAGTTTTCTTTTCCCTCTCTTTTACTCCCCTTCCCCTCCTCCAGCAAACCTTGTTGGCAAACTGAGCCTCTTCACCAACCCATTAGACAGTGAGGTTTTGAAGTGGCAAGAGGCGGCGAGAGCCTGCTCGTTATTTCGCCTCTATTGTCAACGAGATCACTGGTGCCCTTTCAAGCGAGTGCATCACTTTCCTGACAAGATTACATACAAAGTCAGGACCAGTACTGAGATTTCAAAGCACCCTTTAGTGGACAAGACAAAACAATAAAACGAACCCAACTAGATGATTGAGGAGGATGTTGGGATGAAAAACAAGGATGCGGCTGTCAGAGGACTATTCCAAGTACATGTTTGCATGCTCAAAATACTGTTTAAACCCACAAACCTGCCTGAAAAGATTATTTCTTTGTACATTTATTGAGATTTCTTTGCATGTTCTAGCTTGGATGTCAGCGTGCAAAGGTCTGACATCCATTTCTAATGTTGCAGGGACTACAATGAGATTTGTTCTGACTCAAGTCAGCTGCCAAAGCCTCTAACCTTTCCGGACGACAAGCTGCACAATCTCTGTCCAGCAAATGAATTAATTATGTGGTATTTGTCGCTGAGCCCTGCTTCAGTTGTAGCGTTTGTGAACTGAAGCAAACACAGATAAAAAAACTATTTTCTCACACTTCAGCAAAAACAAAATAAATCAGGAATATTTAAACAGTCTCCTAAAAGTTACATCTATATACTGCTAAACTTTTTCATCTGATATGTTTTTGAGGAAATGTGATTGCTGCCTGGGTTATGTTAACTGGCAACATTTTTCTGGCCCACGAAATGCTAGATTCTTACATGGAAGTCTTGAGGAGGAGTTTGCCGTGGATGGTTGACATACAAAGCTCAGGAATTTGACATGGAGCTGTTATTGTGGTTTTGGTTAAATATTCAAAGAGTAAACATTTTTTTCAATATCTTATTAAGACAATCTTTCTATTAACTTAAAAGGGAATGGGAAACTTCAGTATTTTTAAACCTGGACCGTATTTTCCAATGTTTTTACAGATTGCTTTCATGAAATGTTTCTCCGTTATATTTATGAAAAGTAATCTAGGTGACATTATTATTATGTGTCTGCTGTTGCATTAGAAGTATATTAATATCAGTTTTAGTAAGTGGGAGAAGTTTAATCAGTCCTAGAGGGGCAGTAAGTGACATTTTGGGTGAAAATGAGTTATTTCTATCAAAAGCTTTTTGATGTGCTCTTTAAACTGCCTAAAGGGTACTTATGAATTCTAAACAAATCCAGAGTTATTAATCAAAAACCAAAATATTTAACAGTGAGCAAAATTATTGGAGGCCAAAAAGAGTGTAAGTGCACTTACTCACTTAAAAAAACAAACAAAAAAAACATTTTACTATAAATTCACAAACTTAAGTAAGGATACAGTTGTATGTATGTCACTTTTGCTCCTTCTGTTCCTCCTTGATATATTATACATTTGCAATCCGGCAAATGTACTAAGAACAAGCAGAAAACGTCATTTAACATCCTTTTATAAATAACAGAAAAAGCGTTCTCCAATTTTCTATTCTCTATTTTTAAAAAGATTAAATACATGTGAAGGCAACAAGCTTGTATTGTAGAAGCAAAATGACTTTGAACTTTCACTCACCCTTATATATCATATGTTTGTCGTATTAAGTGCTGGCCAACTTGAGAAACACTGGAATGAAAGAAAATGGAGGAAAATGCAGAGTGAAAAAAACTTTACAAAATCATATTTACTGGGTATTAGTTTTTTCAGAAAATGTATCCAAGAAGAATAAGCTAACCCTTTTGAAATCTGAGCAAATTAGCTCAATATTCATCGTGGGAAGAAGGCAATGAGCAACGAAAGAGACAAGAAATTAGTAAAAAGTATAAGAAAACCCAAAAATTAGTTTAAAAAATGCCTTTGAAAAAAAGTACTTACAAATTTAGACTACTTTAACAATATAAATGAAAATATAAAATTATGATAACTAAAAATATAGCTTTTCCCAATCTTTTTGTCATTTTCATACATACCCTACCTTTTAAAAAATAATTGTCTAAATCTACTCATTTCTTTTTTTTTGCCACACATTTCATGTTTTCCATGTTTTTGAAAGAAATCACATCAATTTGCTCAGAGTTCAAAGGTTAAAGTACTTTTAAAAGGCGACTGAAAGCAGCACAAGATAAGTGATGTCACTCTAGGTTTCAAAGGGTTAAGTACTTGGTTCAATTCAACTGCTGATCAAGTTTGTCCTCAAGGTGTCTGCAAATGATTCATTTTACATTTGGATAATTCTAGAGTCGTAATAATCGAATTCCCTCCCAAAAATGACAATTGAAATGTGCATAAGCTACGCAAGTCCAAAGGAGACATGATGTAATGACTTGGGAAGGGCAGTAAATTCACCACTGATTGCAAAGGTGACTTAAGGAAAGCTAAATAATTAAAATGGACATAATCAGTCAGCGCACCAGACAGTTCATGCCTGACGGTGCCGTGACAGCGAAGCCCACCTTCAAAGACGAGCAGCGCTTTGGAGAAGGCGCCCGCACAGAAAAAGAATCGCTGGAGGATGCTGGGAAATGTCTGCGACTCCGCAGCGGTGTTGCAGCATTCATCGCTGCAGGAGATCCTAAATGAACACCAATCAAAAGGGAGTCGAGGCCCACACAGCGAGCTCGAACCCTCATCATCCCTCAGCGTGAAGCCCCGGAGAGGTGGGTGGCTGTTGAGAGGAGGCGTCTGCTGTAACTTAAATAGCCCTGGACAATACTCGGTCATCATAGCTATTTCTGAAACAGCCTTGTTAAAGATTAGAGATTCGATTAAACTGAATTCTGTCACAGAATGTGTCATCAAAACCCCCCGGTACCTCAACACCAGCTCCCACCGGGGTCAAACAGCCACATATAGTAGCAGACAGTACGAAGCTCAGAGTTTGCTCAAAATAGTCCAATGCAGCACTGCATACAAATGACTAAATATCCAGTCAGTGTGAGCTTTGCTACGACTACAACATGTCAGAGGGGAGCATGGGGATTAAGGAAATAACCCTAACTTAATAAAACCAGAAATATCACTAACAAACACTATAATGGCTGCCATAAAAGAGAGGCCGTGAAAAAATAGTTTGGGAAGCTGTAATCTTAAACTGGGAAAAGGAAGGAAGCAATGAAGAGGAGATGATATTTTCATACTTTAAATCAAACCAAGAGACAAGACGGAGGCTTTAGTGTGACATGTATGCATAAAAATGTCACAACGGCTATTAAACGGAGGAGGGGAGGCTTTTTCCACAAGGCAACAGAAGCAAATGTGATATTTCACACAACACCACACACTGGGTACTGCCCAAAAAGTCCAAAGTCAATACAGCATTAGTTTTCCCCTATTCTTTTGCCTGCAAGAGGCTGCTGACATTCTTTTCCACAGCAAATATACTGCCTGTGCACAGATTTAACTTGTTAATTCATATTGAGCTTCGGATATAATACATGCAAAACATATGACCTGTCTGGTTACAGAGAAGATTCATCATCAGGAAAACTGCCTACTGTACTACGGTGGCCGACAAGGGCAAACGTGATTCAGCAGCCCAAAACATTTCCATTAGGAGAAACGTGCTGCGGGTTCAGAAACGATGCCAATTCAAAACTACATGTGAGGAGACAAAACATTTGCATTACCAGCAACAACAAAATCCAGTCACACTGGAGTTTTTCCAGGACTCTAGAGGGGCACTAAGTGGAAGAGAGTGAGACCACAGCAGAGAGCGTGTTTGTTTTTTAGCAGAGAAAAGACATGGATAAGTAAGTTGCCCAGTGGTACTGTACATCAAGCCACAAAAGTTATGTCTTTTCGGGTATAAAACTACCCTGATCCTCTGCATACTGGGGCCTACAGGTTCAGAAGACTGTTATCAGCTCATTTAATAGTCAATTCCAGCTGGTTAGGTTTCGCTTTGGCTTTCCTGAGGTTAGGACACTAAATGACGCGGTTAGATTCTGGAAAAGATCACGATTGAGAGCAAATACTGGTTTCGATTGGGACTCAAAATGCAGTCCCCCGGGTTAAACGCCCTGTGTTTTAACTCACCTGTTCTATATACTGACTTTCTTGCACATGGGAAAAAGTCCCATCAAAGCCCTTTCTGGCAGAAACTTTTATTTCATGACCTTCTCAACCTAACAGCAGGTGTGGCAGGCCCCTTCTAACCCAAATATATGATGCACATCACCACTGATTACAGCCAAATCGCCTGATTATTTTTTATGATTTTCTACCTTTCATTTATGGTGGATACAAAATGAATGATGGTTTAGTAACAATGTTTGACCTAGAATGAAGTTTGGAGCAAGAACTTACTGAAATGTTCTTCACTTTGGATTTGTGTATCTACATGCAACTCCTGTGATGTTACTTTGAGTCTTTGGATGTTCTTGTTATTTACCAAGTGTATGTAACAAAATGCCTAACTATGTTGCAAAATCAAAGTCTAATGCCTTTCTTTCCCAATTAAATGTAATCCAATTTGTTATCAAAGGTGCCCAGGCCAACCCCACATCTTTTAAGCTTGAAATAACAGCAGCTAACGGGTACTTCTACTGGAAATGATCTAAATGGTAATTTATTTGATATTCAAATCAAATCCCTCCTGGTGTTTAATTGAATCCAAGCATCCTGCTTCATGCAGTAAAACATCAAATCAAATTAGAAAATCATAATGTTAGGACATTTTATAAGGCCATGTTAACGATTATTAGTGTTTGAATGGGTCTACCCCCCTTTAGGTCTAGACACTTTTATGGATATTAAGAAGTAAAAAAAACTACTTAATTTAAAGTTTTTTAAAAAAGCAACTCAGAACCATAACTATGTTTCAAAATAGCTTTCCGATCACAACAAAGGCTTTAAAAGGGCGACTTTTTGAATGCTCAGATTTGGGGCACTTGTGGTGACAATCCCCAAATCCCCAAATATCAGCTTCTCACTGTAAATAAGAAACAGCTTTAGGCAGCACATAGTTGTAACTACAGGCCATGTGAATATCATAGGTGATTTATGTTAATTCAGTAAAATATCTATTTTATATATAAACTATTTTAATTAATATTGTATCCTGCAAAGATTTTCCATCTGGATATTGGACAAAGTCTCCTACTTTAAGAGTATGACTCAATCCTGTTTTTCAGTTTCACTATAACAATGTGCTGTAATGTATTTGCCAAAATCATCTACAAGAACAGCAGCAAGGTTAATATTCAAATCCTCATGTCTGCTGAGCACCTTCGTCTGTAACAGCATGAGGCCAGCTGAGACATTATTAACTGCCTGCACTGTAGAGAACCTCCAATTACTGAATTGAAGAGATGTTTCCATGTATCTTTTTTCAATGATTGCAAATGTAATCAGCTCAAGGACTGCCAGTATGACATTCAAGGTGTTTTTCAAAGTTTGCCGTCCTTGTTTTGTTTTTGTAGTATTTAAATGATGAAGGTTGCTTTAGCACAAGTTCAAAGTAGATTATAAACTTTGCCAACCCAAACTAAACCTGTGCACTTTAAAATATAATTCATTTTTACTGATGCTAGTGTGGAGGAATAGAGTGACCAAATGATGGACAGCGGCAGCATTTTTCATCTCTGTGTAGAACGTGGAAGATAAACAAAGTAATACATCAATACATTTCAGGGTCCCCACTTATCCCAAGATCATTTTCTAGGATTTTTTCAGGACATTTTCTTTGATAATCTAGCTGGTATGACAGGCAGGGATTGCATCATACACTAATATGTTCCTTTCTCACCCCTTTTGCACAAACATGGAACCAGTTCACTTCTGGTACACCCACTTAACTGTTCAGAACCAGAAAAGTTGCTTTTCAGCCAGAACCAAAAAATAGCAGGTTTTTATTGGCCCAATGTGTGAACCATGACAGCATAATGTCATCCGACCGGTCTGCAAAACATGCAAAGAAAGTGTCAGCATGGGAGGAACTTTTACTTCATAAAACCTCTGGGAGCTATTTTTGTTAATTCATTTCTTATTAAATTTTCACTTGACTTTATAAAAAACGTTGCTGCTAAAAAGGTTGATGCTAAATGTTTCAGTTTTGATTAAACATTTGCTAAAGGCATTTGAACAAAGTTTTATGTCAGAGCTTGTTATGTTACAAATTTTAAAAACCAATATCGGTCGACCCCTAATAATAATAATAATAATAATAGCAGTCACAGTAGTACTAGTAGTAGAAGTAGTAGTAGTAGTCCCAGTATTAGTACTAGTATTATTATCATTATTTAAAAAATAAAACATCCAATAGTAGTACAAGTTGCTCTGACGTGTCTACCGTAGTTTAACTGCAGTGAGATAAAGAGAGACATTGTACTGATTACTACCTATTCTAGGCAGCCTATATAACAGGTAGCCCGAAGCGAGAACAACAGAGTCAGAGTACAGAGGGTGATTACAGTCTGAGAGGCGGCAGGAGCTTTCTGTAAAGCTCGCCTGTCGAGCAGATCATCGAATCTCCTCTAACTCCTGTAATCTTCCCATTCTGGCTGACAATGACTTTCATTGTATTCTTGTAACTTGACAGCGAGACTGGCAGAATGTCGAGTCATAGGAAAGAGTATTGTATGTATAATATGAGCTGTAAAAAAATCATATCATCAGCGTGATATGTGGTTGTTTGCGAACTTGTGGACCAAACTAAATCGAAGCCAAGTCATTTTTGAAAATGATGCACTGCCAGGGAAAGCAATGACAAACTTCACTCCAAAAGTATTGCTGTAGCATTCAGATCACTGAAAAGGAAAATGCCTTTTATGAATGTATTTTTCCGCTTTCTATCACTTCATACCAAATTAAAATGCTTACTACTGCACAGAAGAAAGGAATTTTCTTTTAAAAGCAGTCGCCATGTTAAATAGTTTTGTCTACGCTGCAAAAACCAGGCCTGGTTCTGTACGTTCAAAAATATATACCAAAGACACTGCACTCAGAGAATCAATGGCTTAAATGAATTAACAGCCTGCACGCTTAGTCCTGCACACACAACTCCCCTGCTCTGTAATGTAACCTCTGCTCATAAACTTCTCAGTATTACACTGGGACTAAAAGTGCGGGGGAATAATGGTGGAAAGTGACAAGTAATCTTACCTTAAGACACGAGTTTTATCGCCTCTCCCCACCCGACTGATTGCCTCTGGCAGCGTGCCCCAGAGCTCGGCGTTCTAATGAGCAAAGACAGATACATGCACAAAGGCCAAACATTAACTCAACATACTCACATAAGAGCAAGAGTTTGCAAAGATGGAGGCTTCTTACTATATGTGGGAAATATTAGTGGTGGATTTGAGGGAACCACTGAAGAACTACAGAGTTCATGAAAGCTCACATTTTCATATTATACTATATTTAGTCTTTTGGGCACACAGTACTAGGCATGAATTTATTTGTGATTTTTATAAATAAATAAATAATGGTTTGAATGAATGAATATGTCATTACATGTCAGGTGCATTATTGTAATAATAATAATACTAATACTACTACTACTAATAATAATTGATTTTTATTGCTTATTTCAATTTAGTTGTTTCTATTTAGATCTCGGCATACTTATGTGTGCAAAATCAAACAATAAAAGCTGAAATAGATTGTTTTTTTGTATTTAAAAAAAAACCAAAAAAACAAACCTGGCTCCATGTGTGCAAAGACAACATACAAAATTGTTGCGAAATTAATATGAAATTATCTCACAAACTACAAGGAGCAGACTCAAGTATTTGGTATCTATATACTCATAATAAGTTGAATATCAAAGATGTGCACACATATGCAGTTTTAAAAAAAACATTTCCCTTGATCTAAGCATTTTTTTAAAATTTACTTCTTTGCCCAAAGTACATCAGTACCAGATTTCTAAACTTTAGACCAAACAGAACAAATGTTATGGAACTTTTCCTTATCAGACTAAATAAAGTCTTTTGGCACAAGTAAAATTAATTATAATGCAAATTCAGTATAATTATATTGTATGCAAGTAATTGCATTTGTATTTCAGAATTAATATATCTCACATATTTTTTTTTTTCTGTTAATATTGGAGCTAAGTACATCTTGCACATAATTACACTATTGGGTAAATAATTAAAACTTTGAATCACCGACATGAGACGTACATACTAACCGAATTAATGAATCCAACTAAGGCTGTGAGTCAACGTGGATCTTCATTTTTCCAGATGTTTCTGCAAGCCAAGAAGACAAACAGTAAATACTTTTGCAGGTGAAAACACAAACTTACAAGATGCAGCTGTACTCACCTTCATGTGACTGCCACTCACAAGCAAAGACAAACAAATACATCTGCAGCTGAGGGAGTAAACAGAAAATCCATATACACGCATCTCTATCATTTAGACCAAAAAGTAGAGCAGACACTCAAATAGATCAGTCGAGGTTTGACTGACTTATCCAGAGGAGGAAAAACAGGAAATTGGTCTTGAAAATGTTTTAAGACTTACATCAAAATGAGACGGTATAATGAATTATTGGAGGACTGGCTGCACCAAAACAAGAGCTCCATATTCTGTGATATTGAAATGAAATTGATAAAACAATTGGTTTAACCTTAAGGCATACTAGCTTTGAATTTGCTGGAAAAGGGGGAAAATAAATAAAAAGAAACACACTAAAAGTGTCTGTGTGGTAGTTTGACAAGAAAATGAATTCGTTCTCCAGCATCTGGCAGACAAAATGTCTCTTCCACTCCACTAAATGTGAAATAAAATGCCTCACCCACTCTGGTGCGGTCTGTATTCTGGCATCCCATGGTCTCACTTAAAGCATAGACGTATGAGAAACTCAACAAATGTGAGCCTGCAACTGAAAGCCACACTTAAATAGAAAGACATGACGGACTGAAAAGAAGGACATGACAATAAAACAGCATGTTGAAAGTTGAACCTAAAAAAAACCAAAACTTTAAATCTGGGCTCCAGTGAATCTGTGGATAAATACAGCAATGTGCGAACATTACAGTCAGAGTCGCATTACCATTTGTGCAAATGTTTAATCACTTGTCTTGGCATGAAGCAATACTCAGTACAAATAGGATTCATTATTTCTTGCAACGAGCATGATAGTCATGTGAGGACTTAGCCCAGCATACAAATTATGTCAAGTTCTCAAAGTAAACCAGAGCGCCTGTGAGGGGCAAAATGAAGAAGTATTTACATTCTTAAGTGAGTGTCAAGTAATGCAAGCGGCAAAAGAAGATAGCTTTCAGGTTTTTATCATCGGGATACTTAAAGTCTCTCAATATTGCACAGTCCAGAACAATATATTGAAAAGCATAAAAAAGTGGCTATGAATAACTTATTTTCATGCATTTATGCCTGAGTCAGAACCTTCCTGAGTGATACATGCAGTATAGACCACTTTACAGTTTAAAGTGTTCTCTGCTCAGCTTACAGTATAATATTTGTACATATATGTACACATATGTAATTAAAAAAAAAAAAAGAAAGACAGATTTTACAGTATAAAATCGGTTTTGTTTCTTTTCTTTTTTAAAATTTGCTCCTGCTATCATTGTAAACTGTATATAAATGGTAAACTTGACAGGTGTAGCAACAGTAACTAAAAAGGGCGGGGCTTAGAACATCAGTGGTCGCAAGCAGTTGCAATGACGTGGTCTACAGCCCATAAGTACATCACACATTACAAAATAGTTTACTCAACTTAACATTGTCAAAAGGGCATTTTACTATCTAGAAATTATGATTGGCAAAGGTTTTCCAAATGTGAAAAATGTGTTATAGGTCAGTATACGATATGATGTCCAGTGCTCGGCTCTGAGGCTAACAAGAAGAAAAACAGTGGTTGCCTTTGCGACAGCGATGCCAATAAAAATATCACTATGAAAAGTTGGGTGTTAGCAGTTGTCTGTTTCCACTTCAGAATGCCCACTGTGAGGAAATATATTCACTGTAACTGTGAAGTTGTGTGAGGGGGAGCGTTATACACACCAGTGCCAACACCAGCATGCCCTATGACAAAAAAATCTTAGTGATAGTTTATTTAGATTCTGCAAAAAAGAAGTGATAAATAAAACAGATAGATTTCACAAGGCAATGCGTTAAAAATCCCATAAAATATAAATCTCTTGTTGCTCATACATTCATTAGATATTCTGGAGAAATGTTTTTGATATGCGTCCACTTACATTCACACAGGCTCTGAATAGCAGTTGTCTGTAAGCTGTGGCTGGTGCACACTTGGGAGTTGTCGTTTTTGCAGACGCAACATGTTTGACAGCTGGTTGACTCTGACTGACTCTGCATTGTCCCACTGCTGTAACCTCAGTGTCTTTTAATTAAACACCATCTACAGCTGATTGGAGGCTCATTCAGACATTCAATGCCAACACATCTGACAGAGTTGTTATTAGTCATTCCTTATCAGTGGCAATCATTAAAGTGCCTGTCAGAAAAAAACAATATGAGGTAGGAACAAACTGTGGTTTGAATTCTTAAATAAGTTGCTTCCTGATATTCATTGATATGTCTACAGGTATCAAGACAAGTAATTCCAATATTCGACCTGATTACACCCACCCAATCACATCAGGGCAAGCTCCTCTGTGTTACACACTGTAGTTTTACAGTAAAAAATGTAAACAAATCTCAAATATGATCAAATATGAAGTTCAGTCCTGACATATCCTGAGTGCTGTGCAGTATTTGATGCTTTCACTCTCCTACACTATGCTAAGGTCAGCAATATACCCCAAATAAAATCAAACTGCCATTGTCTCAATTGTTGACAGTATTGTACACTGCAAATATCTCCTTCCATCAAGTCATTTTTCTCTGTAATTTGGGCCTTTGTTCAAAGTGGTTCACCCTGCTAAAGGTAATTTTCAAAGTTTTTTTTTAGTTTTATTTAGTTACCATTTCCATTCCAATATTAATTATCCTCGATTTTATTAGACAATTATTCTGTATTTTGACTTCCGTCTCCTGCCAAATGTTTTCTTTTGCCTTGATTTTTGACTGACTCCTGTGTACCGACTTATATACATTTTTTCATATATATATATATATATATATATATATATATATAGTTTCATTGTGTCTGTGAGTCATGTTTGCAAGTCCAGCTATTGTTGATTGCCAGTCCTTCCTGATAGTTTCAGCATTTTATAAATGCAAATCTATTTATGTCATGTATTTTCTAAAATATAATCAGTTGTCTCTCCCGTTTGGAAACAAGATTTTTTTCTACTGGAGAAAAGTTCAAATATTCCTACTTGTTAAAAGGAAATACATATTTAAGTATTAAAGTACAGGCAGAAATAACTTGATGAAGTGGATTTTTTTTGCAGTGTATACTCAATGTAACTCAAGATTTTGATTAACATGTTACTTTGCCAATTTTCAACCAGCTCAGTGTCATCGCAGCTCCAGGTACACTGGGGAGGTTAAACAGCGTTTATCTGCACACCAGGGTTCATACAGACAGGGGCAAGTAAATTCAACTCTTTTTAAAGCGCTCATTTTTATTTTCAAGGTTGATTTTTTTTTCCTCCATCACCATCTGTTGCAGTGAACTGCACTAACTCATAATGAAACAAACATGCTTTCAGGGTCGAAAATTAGCTTGTTATTAATTAACTGGTTGTTATTATTCAGGCATGTGATTGGCAAAGAAAAATTTACGGAGCACAGACCACGGCACATCGATTACTAGATGACTCAGTGTTTGTGAATTCTCCTTGTTGATATAATTTGTGCACAAAATTTTATTTAGAAATCTGTTTTTTTTCTACAGCCTGCATTTCTTAAGCAGAATTTTGAGGGTTTAAAGGACTATTTATGAGCACACAGTTACTGATCATCAATGTTAAATCTTAAAACTTCTAAGTTAAGATTCCAGAAATCCATTTAACAGCTCCACGATCCTTAGTCAGACACACACGGCTGCTTATTTTCCAACCTGTAGGCGCTCAGAGCTCAAACCACATCAGAAAATAGCATGGCTGTTCTCATCCTCTTACTAAAGAGAACATTTTTCTAGAACAATTCATCATTCTGCTCTCCTCTCTATTTTATTCAAGTACTTTTTCCAAGGCCCAGGTGAAACATTTTGATTTTCAAGGTATTCCAGTACTTGAATTTCTGAGTGCTATGATCAAGTACTTCAAGTACACTTGTATAAACCATGCTGCACACAGTGCAATGACACAGAGCAGGTTTAAAATCGTTTTCTTTTAAGCGTGGGTGGGAATCATTATGGAAGACAACGTCAAAATAAGTACATGTCATTATTTCCCACTATCAGGATGTGGTGTGCTTTGGGAATGAATAAGGCTGTAATAATTATCATTCTGCTGATGCAAATCACACTGCTGTAATGTGTCTCATGGGTGCTAAACCTCTGTTCCTTGGGGGGTCTTGAGAGTCTCCAACAGCACCTCGTCTGAGGTGTCCACTGCATTGTCATAGGCCTGAGAGTCACCCTCTCCATGCTGGTGCTTCGCAAAGTTCACAAAGACCTGGAATATAAATGAGAAGACAATACTTAAAGGCAGATGCTAGATAAAAAAACTTAAAATATACACTGTTCTGAAGAGCCTGTGGACATTTCTCTACCCATCTTGCTTTTGCTCTCCTCCCACCCTCTGCCTCTAAAACAAACAGAAATAGCGGTACAGACAACGGGGCGCATGTGAATGAGTTGCCAGACAAGGGCTATGAAGCATCAAGTAAGCGTCTAGGCTCACACAGTGAATGTCAGTTTGACATCTTTGACCAGCTGAGAAAGAGAATAAAACAATCATTCTTCTCTCTGTGATGCCCATTTAATGTCAGAAGAAATCAATCCTATGGCGTTCATAAAAAGCTGGTGTGTATTTCATTGTGCTGTAAACATCGCTGTAGTCCGGGCTTTTTTATTCTCTTAGCATTAGCTGTCTGTTGTGATAAAGCTACACAGTGATTTTTACTCTGCAGGAAAAAGCAACAAAGAGGATCACATAAAATGATAAGAGCATTGCTTTTTCATTTAAAGATTTTCAGAGGCTGTGCGA
Source organism: Plectropomus leopardus (assembly GCF_008729295.1). NCBI lineage: Eukaryota > Metazoa > Chordata > Actinopteri > Perciformes > Serranidae > Plectropomus > Plectropomus leopardus. The sequence goes on along the minus strand of NC_056485.1, from coordinate 11,572,804 downwards.
ATATAAAAGGATACGTGAATTACTAGATTGTATTAAAAATCTCAATGGAAGAAAATAAATATAAAATCATCCAAAGCAATTCCATCAGAAACTACTCAGACTCCCTGTGAATTAAATCCTTTTTCATAGCTACATCGCCAATAAATTAAATGGGATAGAGAGTAAGTACATGTGTGAGAGCATCAATGGACAGAAATAAACAATGTGCCCTTATGGGCTTTTGTTTTGAAAGCTCAGATAATGTAGACAGAGTAATAAAGACGTATCCTCTTAGCTTCTGTTTTTTTTTCCAACTAGGTAATTTATATAAGATGTAGCCTTGTAATTTAATGTTACAGATAAAGAGAAAAAGTCTAACATTAGTAAATTCTGTTTTCAACAAAGGAAGAGCTTTGCCAATTACTCTGATGTTTTTTTTTTCTGTTTTGACTGCTGTGTAATATTTGTGGGCAGGAGTTATTTCTACTGCTCTTGTAATAGGTTACATGTACAGTTAAGTGAGAATAATGTTATGCGAGCAAGATTCAAAGTCAATAATATCAGTATGGTTGACAAACAGTAAATTTAATTTGACAATGTGTTTAGTAACAAAACAAGCTAGCTATCCAGTTATGCTATTGTCCCCAAATCAAATGATAGTGATACTTTGTAGCCAGCGCATTCATTTAGAGCAGAACTGGAACTAACCATTAGGTGTCGATTATCAGGAATTAACGGACACACTGTAGCCAATCAGACTCAGTATTCACTCAGACCATGGTATAATAACTTATATAAATAGAAACCTTGGAAACAGTTTGACATTTTAAGAAACGCATATTTGTTTTTTCACTGAATTATGGAGTCGCTTGATGTTACAATCATCTATGGCTACCAGTGGCCTGCATATGAGACATTTCGGGAGTATCAGTAAATAGTGTCTACCGACAGTCTGCATGTGAGGTGTTTAGGGGACATCTGCAATTTTTAGCTATAGAAAATAATACAGGTTACACATTACATTAATTACCACTACACTGTATTCACAGACAACACCACTTCCTGTCTGTTTGTACTTTATGAAATGAGTTAACAGAATTTTCCTCAATAAGTTGGTTAGAAACCCCTTCTTATTATGTTATATTTCTGACAGATAAGACGCTTCATAGCAGGTTGAACCACTTTGAACAAATCAAAAAGTTCCATTCCAATTAAATGCTCACATACATCTTATTAGTTCACTTTATTGAGTGACCATGTAAGCAATTAGGTTGGAAACTCAAATCTGAATAATGTCAGTCAGATTGAAGAAATATCATCGATGTAACTGCAGCTGTAATTAACTTTGATGCAATCTCACACAAGTGCACTCTGAGTAATACATGGGTCAAAGTGTTACTATTTTAGTTCTGATGATCAGACATAAAGTCCTCCTCACAAACTGGATATAATGGTTCTAGTCCCCTCAGGAAACCTTAAGTATTATTACAGCTGAAAATTCCTGAATTTATCTTTTTTTCTTTGTTATTTATTCAGGATAAACTTACCGAGCACAAATACTGGTTTCTTGGAAAACCCTGCTCCATTGTCACACTTGGATGCAACCCAGCACAAACACAGCCACACTGTCGTTGCTGGCCTCAGAGCAGCTGCACAGCTGAGGCTGTTGGGAGTTAAATGCCTTGCTCAAGGGCAGCTTGGGGACAGAAATGAACAGTGGCAAATTCTGCTCATTAACTATTCTGAACTAGTTTAACTAATAAGTCAGATTATTTAAACTAGGGATTTCAAGGATTCAAATTGCTACGCTGCCAGTAAGAATTTGTGATTCTACAAGAGCGGATTAAAGTCTTTTGTTCACTCTGAGGTAAAATTGGCTTTTGCCACTTCATATACTCTATTTCCGAAGCATTAGAAAACTTTTATTCAGACAATAAAACTGCAATTTTATTGGAATGCATTACCTACATATGTAAAGCTTCCTGACCTCAAAGCTCGTGAAGCTGGTGGCTAGTTTGAAGCAGAATAAATAAAACAACAGACTACCTTGTAACTGAGGAGCAAGCTGTGCTTGCTGATCGCCTGAAGCTATAGTGTGCTTATGTGTGTGTGTGTGATGTCAGGCCATCAGCAGTGTGTATCAAGGTCACAGTTGTCAAGGCATCTTATCAGGGGAGAATGAGTAAGAGGATAAGAATGACAGTAGCAACAAATACAGCCTCCGCCCATCTCTCCCGGCCTCTGACCCTGCCACTGGCTGATATTGGCTTGATGTGCTGAGGCATGCACAGAATCTCATATTCATCGTCAAGGCTGTATAGTTTTGCAAAAGAATTTCTTAGCACTGCTTGTATTTAACTTTCTGTAAAAATCCAAGTATGGTTAAAAAAAAAAGCGCTTCAGCAGTGCAGTTGACAGCATTTCTGACTGAGAAGACTGTGGTACATCCATGCCCTGCTTGTGATGTGACTTTCCTCATAATGCACATTTTCTGTATTTAGCCAACCAACCATTCATGACCTGAATGTCATGCACCAGTGCTGTTGAGTGGCATTTTCTTAATAACAGATGGATACAGGCATTAATTACATTGCAGAGGGTACATTTGGGTGTTTATTTGATGCCCGTTGAGGCAGAACAGAGGAGGGGAAGGACGTGAATCACCCAATTAACCTCCTCTGTATATCAAAGGAGTCCTTGCAGAATACAAAACGGCTATTTTTACGTACATGTCATCCTCATGGCCATGCTCTGCGATGAAACCAAACCGACTTTGAAATGTTCTTTAGCCGTGAACAATTTTGCTTGAGATGGTTAATCTAAGAGCGAACAAAAACAACTGCACTACTCATCATAAAGCATCAGTAAATGCCTTGAATGTCATTAAGGCATCACTTACAGCCCAGTTGCTTGAATAAAATGTTGACAGTGTACGTTTGCCGCATATCACGCACATAATACATCTGTACATTTCATACATATCATATCAGTGTTTCTAAAGTGATATAGTTCAGATTGTGTACATGAGCCGAGTCTGTCATCAGGAGGTGGAGGGGATGGTAAGACGGCTGCCAAGCAGTAGACAACTGTTTGAGTCCAACAAGAACAAAAGCAGGTATTACTAACAACATCTCTAGCCGTGTCTGTTGCAACAAAAAAAGGATATCTTTTTAACAACACATTCCAGCTTTGTCTGTGGCAATCAAACTCGATATTTCAAGTCAAAGCATGATGTAAACATGCCGTTAAATTTCAGCAAATCCGCTACATTTGAAACCTACAAATTGAACATATGAAAAGTAGAAATGTTACATATCTGTGGCTTAATCAAACTTGAAACTGTTCACAAGGTCTGTGGATTATCTTGAGTAACCAGGTCATGATTTTGCTGTAGAGTTTGTTTTTTTTTTTTGGCACTTCGATTACTGCTAGCTTAATGCCATCTAGTTCCATTATAGTGGACAGAAGACAGACATCACTACAGCCAGTGCCTCCAACACTTGGCAACTCACACCAAAACAACCTAGATTTAAAAATAGCACTATGGCTAAGAGCAAAAATCCATATTTTTGATTTTGGATTGAACTGTCCATTTAATATACAAGTTTTGACTTGTGCAGATTTGAGTATTATATAAAAGTAACCCACTAAAAAAATCACATATCTCTATTTTTCATTATGCTCCAAAATAAGTGTAATACATGTAGTAAAAGGCTTTTATGAATTATTAAAACATCAGTAGACAATCTATTTATATGTGAGCATCACATTATCATTTACCCAAAATTGATTGTTGTATTTTTATTTTTTTTCTGGAAAATGTATTATTTAGGCATCTTTATCAGGGCTGCGTGTAATTTTCTATAATTAAGATGTAATTGGATGGACTATTAATTGCCTATACAATAGTCACATTGTACAAGAGCATGTTGGTGCCTCTGGCCAGAAAAGTGAAGTATTTAAAAAAGTAATAGACAGGAAGAGTTTGTGTTACGTAAACTCTGAGAGGGTAATGCGTGACCTAAGAGGTCAGATTATTTTGCATTCTTTTAATCGTATTCTGTGAACTGAAACTAAAAAGTATATTGAAATTAAAAACAAAATTTGGAGACATGTAAGTGATAATTAGGAGCACACAGGCCATGTGCTTCAGTGGTACAGTAGTGGCCAGGCTGAATGCTGATCATTGTCCACTTAAAGTAGCAAATACTTCACATTCCTGCCAAACAGTTTGCTTCTAAAATGCAGTTAAGAAAGTCACATTTTCCTTTCAAATGCTCCATCTGCTCGGCACTGTCTCTGCCATCAGTGTTCACGCCTGAGCTCCAGGCTGTGCGTGGATCAATATTAATTGTAGTGCAAGTCTGGTGTTATACTATAGGTCAAGACTCCTCTCTATAAATCACCAGCTGAAAGGTGACAGTCTGGGCCTCCACAGGTTCTCCAGTCCTCCCCTCTGTGTTTTAATACCGTGACCTCCTGGTCCGAGTATGATTTATTTACTGCCTCTTATCTGGTAAATATTGACCAGTGCAGAATGTGGGGCAAGTTGATGAAAAAGTTAAAACAGAAATTACTCAAGGTTTGGAGTTAGTAGTATGGCTGAACACTAATTAACTGTGAAGTTTAAACAGGGTTAAGCTAAAAATCATTACAAAGAAACAAATCTGAGTGTAAGACACACCAAGTTAAAGCTTTTAGCTTCTAATAAATTCCTTCCCTGTCTTAGTGTTAGGCTAATTGCCCCATAAAGGGCATATTCTACTTAAATAATTCTGCAAAAGATAGTTTTATCTCGAATTAAGGGTTATCCACAGGGGGATCATGCTGATAATGAAATGCTTAACATTCCTTAAATCACATAATTTGATTTAAATGCAACTGTGCTACAGTACAAATGAATGCACGGACAACTTCCTTTCAGTAACTCGTTCACATCTCTGTCAGGATGTATTTTTTCAAGGCAAGAAGAGACGCTTCCCCACCTTGCATAGCGGGGTGGTCCAATGACCTGTCTGGACCCCTCAGAGGTCAACTTCACCTCCCACCTGGTCTTCTGCTGCTGAGCTAATGGCGGGCTTGCAAGACCAGACACACTCGCGCTCACCTCCGAGCGCCTGATTGCATCAGGTCCCTGGGGCCATTTGGAAAACACAAGGTGAAGCCAGACCATAACATGCAGGGCTCAGGTTATCTCACCAATCAGGGGGTCTGGCTACTGCACTGGCTGGAATAAAAAGGATGCTGGATGAGGGATCTATATATATATATATATATTAAACTCAGTCCAGATTCTTAATCGATACTTGGACCTGATGGTTGAAGTATGTTGGCGACACAAACTCAGTGTAATTCTCATTAGTCAGTCTGACAGCCTAAATAGGAAAGGACAGCATGTAGGAAATGACAGATCTCTGAATCTTATCATATACTGAGCAGATGTGCATTAAAAGAGAGCGCTGAAAATGCTGAATGCATTGAGTAATGACCTTATGATCTGTTAAACTGTGCTGGCACTTCACAGAATTACAGTAGGACAATATAAAGTTGCCCCAGATGCTCTAAAGTCTGTCTAAATTTTGCCATGTCAGAAGTGAGACTTGGAGTCAAATTGTGCATCCCCTGCTACTGTACAAGCTGAAACCAGCTAAAACTTATGTTTTGCTCTCAAGAATGAATTATTGAACAACTCCATGCTCAACTCCACAGAATAACTTTCCCTGACTACAGTAGATTCAGAAGCACTCCCGCACTGGTAGTACTTTTGGATAAAGGAAAAGGCATTATCACCAACTCTGTGCCTTGAACAAACATTTGGAAATAATCAAGTTTCTACAATTTAGACGCCTTTACCCAAGGCAAAATGGGAAAGTTTCACACATTATGGAGGCTGTTTGTAATTGCTTATGTTGTGCACGGTTTGTTTTTGCTCCCTCTGCTCCGCAAGGTTCCTGATGCATAGCCACAACAAGGCAAAGCATGTTTACAAGTTGTGTGGACCATGTGTGGGGGGGGGGGCTGCTTTATGAATGTGTTTTGCAAATATATTGCAACCATGTCTGGTAGCAATATGGTGGAGATGAAAGATGAAGATCAAGAGATTGAAATAAACACATTGCTGGCTTTCTATACTGTGGAGGTTACAATGGATGGAGATGAAGAGATTCCCTTTGATTGATTTTTACCTTTACCTTGGAGAATGATACTATGGAATATTGATCAAAGAGGCTGTATATACTCACCCAGAAATTTCACCATAGTAAGCAGAAATGTACCTTATGAAAATGCATCAAAGAGCTGTCCGTCATCCTTTTACTTAGTCAGTTGAAGGCAAATGATATAGAAGTATATGGTCAGGCTGCACAGATCTAACTTGAAGCCAAGCCATTATCACATTTACCTGATCCAACGTGGTCTGGGACACCGAGTAGTCCTCCACACCCAGCCTATGCTGCTGACTTGTGAACTGGCCGAAGATGTTGGCCAAAGCCCCCTGTGTGCACGGCAGCTGATACTGCAGCGTGTTGTGATGTTTCTCCTTCAGGACGCTGCCTGGGAAGGACTGTTGGACAAAGTCCTCGACTGACTTCAGCGCAGGGGGAGAGCCACCAACCTTCACAATCACTGTGTAGCCGTCACCAAATCTAGAACAAGAGGAGACAATTAAGCTTTCAACACAGAAAAAAAAAACTGCAAACAAGTGTGCCGGTGCCAAATTGCTCACGGCTGGTCATCTAAATAATGAACTTTTTCTTTTCTCCCGTGGTCACGGCATGGTGCGATGGATAATAGGATGGTGCAATGGAAGAAAGAGATGAGACAGGAAGCAAAAGAGATGACAAAATATAATTGGTCTCATATTCCCAAACATTTCAAGCTTCCCGGACGTGGTGAGCTGGAGGAGCAGGTGAGTCACAAGAAGCTGAAAGCAAAAGCAGCTCGACTTCAACTGTAAAACGTTTCTAGCTGATGGATAAACTTTTCAACTTTTTCAGGTAATAGTAGGTTTCAACACAATCTTCTGCACCGAATGTAAAAGAAAGCATCAATTTGATTCAAGCAAAAATGCTGCAAGAGATGAGATAGAAATTGCTTTTAGACAGGGATGGATAGTAGTTAAGAGGCCTTTGCAGGATTGAAACAGCTATAGCAACAAAACAAAATTTAAACAGTACATCCAGTTTGGGACATGCAATGTAATAATTGAATAGGCACGCTAGATACTTAGCTTCATCTGACAACCAATAAATTACTTGATCTCTAAAAAGCGATGGATCATGTGCTTGAGTGGATGGGAAATATTCTGTAAGTTATTCAAGCAAGGTTGCTACATACATAATACATAATGAGTTCCAGAAGCACTGTCCTACAAGAATGACGCCTAATTTGTTGCCCTCTGGTGCCACAGTGGGCCGACAACTGATAAAAAAAGTATTATTTTCTGCTTTAAAGGTTAAGTGTGTCAGATACATGAGGATTTAGTGTTGTCTCATGGTAAGGCCTGCACATTGCAGTGTTTTTCTGATGCTGCTCATTGCAGATGGGCTTATTGCTACAGTGGCCAATGCAAAAATGCAAAAATTTGAATAGCCCGATTGAGAGCCTGAGTTTGGTTTGTCCATTCTAGGCAACTGTCAAAACATGGTGCTCCACATAGCAATCTCTATAAATGAGGACCCACTCCCTGTGTAGACAGAAATGGATTATCCTGAAGAATAAAAAACAATCACTCTTTATTTGCAGATGATTACACGCTAAAGAAAACATACTTAATATATTTTACTCAGTTTCTACCAACATAGCCTCCTAAATCCAACATACTGGAACTGCAAACAAAAAGCTTTTTACATGAACCGTGGATCAAATTATTATGTGTTATGTGAAAGGGGGCCCGAGTAGTGACAAACTCACAGAGAGTGAACATCTAACTCTGCAGTTCCCCTCAGCTCAGCTCAGCTCAGCTCACAGCAAACAGACAAAGTTAGCCACTATCTGTTGAACAGATTGAAGCAGTGATTGAAGAAGTGTCGCCAAAAAGACGACTCTGAATCAGTGTTCCTCAGTGTCTGCTGGATGTGTTAACAGCCAACTGTTTGCTCATAATGATAAGGCGGTAATATGACAGTGTTGTGTTCAAGCTTTTTGTGTGTTAAAAAAAAAAAAAATCAATTATTGCTGCTTTAACAATCTGAAAATAAAAACTCTGCCTAAGGAATCTTTTACAAAACCTCCTGCATTAGTGGTAGTATATAATAGGTAATGCAGAGACAATATAAATGCTTTAACAGCCACAGTTTTAAAAATATGTCAACATGCTCTACTGGCTTAATTTACAACATGAACAATACTCCTAAACATAAAATATTGTCACAGATGAAAATACGCCACAACTAAGCTCTAAAGCTAATTAGCATTCTGCAACTTACCGGTTGTATGCTACGTCTGGTGAGCACCAAATAAGACTGCCTTGTTATTCTGTCGTTAGCACTCTTATGACCCATTGTTTTCTGCCTAATTAATTCCCTAATGTTGGATTTACTCATGGAAATGTCCATTGTGGGCTAGTACAGAGCAACATGCAACGAGAGTCAGCAGCTCCCTTAGTGGCAATTAGAGATATGGTGAATAAACTGCAAGCCTACACGATCCCAAAGGGAGTGAGAGAGGAAGTGAAGCTCAGTGCTGGTACTGAGATGCACAATGAATGGACCCCATGGGTAGCAGAGTCCCTTTAGTTAAAACATGACTGCTTCAAGTTGAAGAGCCACAGTGCAAGAATAGTGTAACTTAGCATAAATTGTATATGGGAGTGCTTATCAAACATTTCTCCCCATTAAGAATGCATGAGTGTCTTTTTAATGCTCATGCTAAGGCACAATGACTGGCAGGTCTGAACTGCTTAGCTGGAGTTTTCTTGCATTATGATTGGACAGGCCAGACTGCAATCAGATGCCATAAGTATATGGACATAAATCTACAGGAACTGTCATGTGAACCAATCACCTGCTGCATCATTATAACCATGCTCCATGACCTGTCACCTGTCACACCATGTACAGCCAGTACTGCCAGAACACCCAGGTGAGGAGAGTAGAAGGTTTTGCTAAGATATTAGCATTGTGGTCTGATGCCACAATGAAGGAAATGTTCAAAACAAAAATAACAATGTTAAAATATACACACACTTAGACTGTTGGGGAGAAATAAAACATCAAAATGAGACACAATGCAGACAATGTGCAGCAATAACTGTACTATTTCTAGGACAAGATCCAAATATTTATCTAGACATTGGTTGTTGGAGAGGTATTTGGTTTTCAACATTTGTTTTTTTTGGGGGAAAAAGATATTGTTTTTTAAATGTTTTATTTATTTATTTATTTTTAAATGACAATAAAGAAACTATACGTATGTCTGATTGAGTGTCCAGAAAGGCACCCATGAATAAAATGAATTATTTTTTCTTACTATGATAAATACATTTAAATCTCAAATCTTAAAAATGCACTTTGCAGCATTTTACTACAAAGTATTGTGAGTAATACCTTTTATTAATTATTTACAACCCTTTAAAAGTGTGTGGCAGTGGATTTATCTGCAGAGGCTCTTTTGCCTGTATTTTCTTGTTTTTCTTTTCACTTCCAATGGTGAGTTTATCAACAGTAACTGACAATCCTGTATAGTGTACCCTAAATTTGTTGGAGCTAGTATGCTGTTTCTGTGCCTCTGTTTCAAAGCACTTTGTCAGTCATTGTCTCCGATTTGGAGCCTATTATTATGAGCATTTTTGTAGGTCTATAATTTATCCCCAAAAAGAATATTTGGCACAAGCTGTTATTATGTCACAAAAAGTGCATAGATTGGACCTTGATCAACGCAAACCCCTGTGGATTAAAAACATGACAAAAGACACCAAACCTTTTGGAAAATTCACTGTTGATCATTACCAAATCTCCAGAGCCTAAAAAATGGTATTCAGGACAGCCCGAACTAGTGTTTCCCATTTCATGATGCAATTGACAAAATGGCATGCTATCCCTCCTCTACCGTATCTGTGTCGAGCCGACTATATTGGGAGGATCTGAGAACTGTGCCGGCACTGTGATCTCCTCAGGGGCTGCACACCACGGGTGATCAAAAGCATCCCCATGAACCTCTAAGATGTGTTATGTCGTACACATCATGTGGATAAAACTATGGATGCCCTGCAAGTATCAGGATGTTAGTGCTTCATTAAGCAGTTGCCCTTTCGCCAGCCCTTCAACTGCTCAAAATTGTACTCCACACTGACCTTAGCCCTGCTCAACCTTGCTATGAACTGTTCTTTTGAAAGGCGTTTATTGTATGTATTGTATAGTGTAGAGCTTCATCAGCTCAAAGTGAAAATGGAAAAGCAGGATTATTATGATCATCAGAGGAAGAGGCGTCTCAATGACTGATATTTTAGCACAATAGAAATTACAGCATAGTAGCTCTGCTTTGTTCTCCTTTAAAAAGCTCTGTTCAGTTAGTATTCAAACTCCTTAATTTGTTATTTTCATGACTACATTCCATCCTGATATAATTATGATTCATATTTGCCAATTAAATTAGGCATACAAGGATTTTAATAATCAGGGATATTATACAGAGGGACTTGGTTCTTGTTAATGGGTACTTGTTAATGTAATATGCTCATTTGCCCGTATTCAGTATGCAAGGTTCATGAATAAACTTAGGTGTTTAATACTTAACAATTAGAGTGAAAACACGTGCACATCTGTCTTGGCCAGGTGCTGAGTTCAAATGACTATAACAATGAATTTATCTTCCAAATCTCCTTTTTTAAACTTTGGAGTTCAAACTGGCTCTTTGTAAGGTACAGGGGTATGATGTGCTATGTTGGAAGCTCTCTGAGTGTTAAATATTTTTTAAATAAAACATGTTTTGATACAATCATGAAATGCAAACCAAGCGCCAACCTCTGGGGCTTAAAAATTAAGCAAAGCAGATGTGCTGATGTTTGCAGTGTGGTAATAAATGGTTTTCATCTCTATAGGCTTCTTCATACTTGTTTGAAATTTTAGTGGGGTATACATTATATGACAGCATATTTGTGAAGCACTATCTACCGCTCTCCCCCTTTGTTTCCCTCTGATATCTCTATGCAGTTGCTTGCTAGCTGTTTACAGACCTGTCGTCATATTTGTCCGCTTAGCCGCCTGTTCCACAATTAGAGACTACCCTCTGGTGGTACATGATGTGCGCGCCATACCGTACATCCTCAATATAGCATCTCTGTATGGGTTTTAAAGAAAGAGGAGCATCTGTATTTTTGATATGGTATTAAAAATAATACCATCCACATTTCTAAAAGGCAACACTTTGATACTGCCCATGCCTACTCTATAGCTAATTTTCCCATTTATGACAACTGTACGGGCTGTACTGACTCCAAAAACACAACAGAGCAATGGACAAAATGAAAAACTCTACAGGCTTCAAAACAGGAGTCCACAAAACAATGACTACATCCCTTAGAATCTTACCACCACGGTTTTTATTCATAATGAAAACTTTGCAGACTCTGGGCTTTCAAACATCCAAGGGCAATGTTGAAAGCAGCAACCCTCAACAACAATGGGCAAACGTGACAAAATTATGAATAATTGGGAAATAGTAAAAATGAAATATTAAAAATTACTGTCCTCAGCCTATCCGCATGGCTTCTCTTACATTACGTTAAATATTATCACCATGGCTGCAGTCACCAAAAGACACACAACTCCCTTATCTGCTTTGATGTGCACGCACAGCACCATCTTCGATGAGTGGCACATTTTATATTAAGTACAGCCAGAGAAAACATATCTCATTGTGTAGAGCCGCATAATTTTTGATGATTTTTACAAGATGCAACAGACTACACAGTCTGTAATCAGACACCACCACCACAACATCACAGCCATCCTCACACATCAAGCTCAATTCATCATCCAATCCAGACTATGACTATAATCCCCTTGTGTTTATTATAGCTGCCGGCTCAGGAAATGCGCTTTGTCCAAGCACTGCCAAGCTCAGCCAAGATGCAAAAACATTTTTGCAAAAATCCAATAATGCCAGGAGGCATTGTGGCTAAAGGGTTTGGCAAAATGGTTTGGGGTGTACATTGGTAATGAAATGCTGCTTGTCAGTGGCAGTAAAAAGGCTTATCAATTAGCTTCCCCTCACTGTCTCTCCCTGCCTACCTTACTTTTATTTCCCTTCTGTCTGCAGCTATACCGGGCCTTTGTGCAGCACTTTGGGAAAAATATCTTTCTTTCATATTCATCATTTTTACTGCCTCTGTATTCACAACAAAACAAGTTCTTTCATCTTTGATACACTGTCTGTCTAGGCTCTCCTTAAATAAACTCTGCCTGCGTAGGGGAAGGTAGGCTTAGATGTCTTTAAACAGAGCCTGCACTACACTGCTTGCTCATAACAATGGCGCAGAAACAATTAGCATTTAACTGGCGACTGGTGATTTTAAAGCTAAAAGCAAGATCTTTACAATTTGGGGCTGAATATAGCATAGATGAACATAATGAATGGATAAAGTCATGACTGCACCACATTGTCACAACTAATCCTTTCATAATATTTTACATTAGAGATATGATACAGCAGCTCAACACAGCGTGGCAGAGACACTGTAATGTCTGCGCCGCAGTTCTCTCTTCTTCATTTTCATTATTCTGCCTCAATCCTCTCCTCCACACTACTCCGCTGGAAAGTCGTTCTTCCATGTAATTTAAAACAAACAACAGCCAGACACAGATAAGGGCATGACAGGCAGAAAAATAATTCTGCTGCCTTCCTTCATCTGAGGGAGTCTAGAAAGGTCACCCTCGCCACTGCCAAACCTTGTATTTGTGCCCGCGGGGGGGGAGGGCGGACGCGGGGCAAGAGGTCACAGTGTGGCTTGGGTGGTCTGATGCTTTGATGAGGCAGGAAGTCATCCAAAAAAAACTTTCTCAGTTCCTAGAGGGGGAGCTAACGGAGCTCTAGGCAGATGCTCTGCAGGCAGTGTGAGGACAGATGGGTGCATGGATTGACAGAGGGATAGATGAATAGGTGATCTTTGGCCAATCAGGAAAGACAAACATAAAATTGATATATTATAGCTTTGACTCATCTAAAATGCATGTGAAAACTAGCTGGTGATGGTCATGTGCTTGCTAATCAGAAGTTTTCACTGTAACGTGTGCTGTGATGATGACATTCAAAGTGAGATTCAGATTCATTATGTACAAGAGAGGGCAGACACCTTTATAGCCTATATTTCCAACTCTAGGCAGCTCCAACACAAACAATCTAGATTGATAAATAGCATTACAGGTAATAGAAAAAATATTCAATTTTGACTGGGGGTGAACTTTCTCTTTAAGCGTGAAGTTCAGTTGTGACCTTTGAAATAGTGGTTTTGCAGTAGTAGTAGTTAGTTGCAGTTGAAAGCTTCAGATAGAAGGCAGCAATAGGACCTTGAGTGAAGATTATTGTGTTCAAATAAAAGTCTTAAGTCTCTGCTTAGTGATAAGTGATGACAGCCTGCTTCTGAGTCAAGCCATTTTTACAAGGTGTTGGCATCCAATAATGTGTTTCAAAAGTAATCTCACATGAAGGCCATCATCTGGCCTGTAAAATTATTACTACAGGATTTTCAAACATGCACAGTTCAACGCGGACATAATAAAAAGCCTAGAGCCACGTAGCACTTTCTGCAGACCTTGAGGAATCAAATGTAGATGCAGATGCCTGCCTTGCTTGCAAGCATAAACATAAGATATGATAAAAGTAATGTCTATACAAGAACCACAATACCACATAAATCCCTGCATTAAAGATTCTCACCAACTATCAAGGAGAGAAAGGATTATGAGTGCAGACAGCTCTCAGACATGTACAGTATACAGTACACCATCTGTGTCTGTCAATGCTTTAGCCGTCTTAATTATACCTACTAGCTGATGGGCCGTAAACCGTAAAGAGAATTATTTTGTCATCCATCTCCGCTGGTGACACGCACTTAAAAGTCGTAAACTATTCAGTTAATGGCACACCTGCAGAGCTGACGCAGAGTGAGCGGGAAGGAGTTTATTGGACTTCTCAACGTCAACTTCGGAGGGGGGATTGATCCAAACTTTCAGACACCACTCTTGTAAAAACTCTCCAGCGCCCACATCGTATTACCTTAGTGCATTAACGGCACTTTACCCTCTACTTTTATATCATGACGTGCTTTAAGCAAGGAGAAAATAAGGCTCCGGGCTGCTGTGTGTACTTACTGCGGGTACTCTATGAAGACGGGATATGAATGATATCAATCAGTGAGAAATCCTGCATCGGCTAGTGGGTGTCCTTTCTAACTGACAAGATTATAGGGGAGCTTTGAAGCTGCTTTTATTGGTTCCTCCACTTCATTTGGGTTTACTTAACACCTGGGAGCTTTCACACCAGCACATCGCTGTACTAAAGCACTATTTACAGCCTCTCGCATATTTTTTTTTTACTTATTTATTTCTCCCCTCCCTGTCAGCCTTTCATATATTCCTACAAGTGTGATTGATTTGAGGGTCTCAATATCAGGTCGGGTAAGGAGGATGTTTTTAGCAGCCGCAGAGGACTATAATGAAGGGGCTTCTTAAAATGGCCGCCCTCGGTGTTCAGAATTGACAGCCCAAACCAATTCGTCAGCCCCTCTCACATGCTGACCACCTCTGTAGCAGCTTAAATGGGCTATTTTGGCTCATTTGGGGCTTGATTGATACACAGAGGCGGGGTTGTTAAAGTAGCAGAAGGGCATCTCAGTGATAAAGACAGGGTCAGCGCTGAACTAAAGGGGGCAGCACTAACAAGCACTTGGATGGCTGGGTTGGAAGCCTCGCCACCTGAGAGTAGCAGAGGGAGGAATAAATAAGGGTATTATGGTGAGAGGGTTTTGAAGGAGAGGAAGAGGGGGAGGAGGCGATGGGGAGGAGGGTGTGAGCAATAGGGGGTCAAAATGTGAGAGCTGCCCCTGCCGCGAGCCTCTGCACTCCTTCCAGGGGCTTGGGATGAAAAAGAGATGGAGATGTTTGGGGGTGTGGGGAGGCAGCTGAGGAAGCGGCACCCCCCACTGACTTGCAGGTCAGCCGCTCACGCCGCGTGACAATGGCGTGCACCACCTGGCTCCATCGGCATGCCTCCCGCCTCTACCTCAACCCCTGCTGTCTGATGGAACTCTTCCTATCTCGAAACTGGCGACAGCTTGTGCGTCATCAGCCACATTTGCACGTTATGGACTCAAACGTGGAGCAAACACAAAATACTCAGTGTTTTACCCTGCAAACTTGGATTGATGAGGCTCAGGACGACTTAAATGATTGTGGATCACATGCTAAACCTGGGTTGGGAGTGTGTGTGTGTGTGTGTGTGTGTGTGTGGCGGGGGGGGGCAACGCAGCAGCACAAACATGTGGCGGGATAGTGACGAGAAAAGAAAACAGAGAAGACAGTCCTTAATTGCCTTTTCAGTCATTAACAGGGTCCCACACCTCATGAAACATTAATTACACCAAGCGCTGAGGAGATAGGGATGCTTAATTAGAAATTATTCACTGCGTGGCGAGAACTGAGCGATAGCATTTCAGCAGCATGTAAATTGTCCGTGTGAGATCTAAAATAAGCACAGCAAAAAAATCTGTGTAGACGTTATGCTTATCTGGCTTCCTCTCACTTGACTGTCTTGTGAAGTGTGATTCCCTTTTACCTGATAGTATGTTGAGTGAAGTAGGACATGTGTTAACCCTCTGTTCTCCTGCCTTGTTTGCCGCTTCTGCGCCTCCACCCCTCGCTCTGGTGGCTGTTACCTATCCTATACCTCCTGCGTGCTTCATAAATTATTTACACCACCCTGCTCTTCCCCCTACAGACAGGATGTAATTGACACAGAGGATCTGTCAATTACCCTAACATCTGGGAGGGACTGATTGGTACATTGCTCTCCTGCTTTCAGCCCTTCGCCTCTCAACTGTCCCTCGTTGCTGCTCTTTTTAGCCCCATCCGCAATCTCCCACTTCTCCTTTAGACATTGTCCAACGACATGACTTTAACGTACTTGATGTGAAATACCCTTGACACCGTTGCCCCCTCATCGCAGTTCCAGGCGTTTCCCCTAATCCAAGCCACGACTTTAAAAATGGCCCGCTCCTCCCTTCATCCCATGTGTATTGATCTTTCTCTCCACCCAACGATTGCCACCACATCTCCCTGTCGAGTGTGTAGCTCTCGAGTGTGTGTGGAATGTCCTTCCTCTCACAAGATCACACAGTGGAGTGGTAATAATGTCACCGGACTGTACCTAAGGTAATGGATCGGTCTCACTGTTACATGCAGGGCTCGGGGCATAAGTGCTGGCCTTGGGAAATGTCAGATGAATATCAGAGAGCAGGCCTGAGTGCTAAGAGTTAGGGGCAGGGGATATCTGTTATGGCGACGTAAGAGAACGCATTAAGAGACATGCACAAAGCCTATTAGGGGTGTGCATGGCAAGGATGGTGGGAATAGAATTTATGGGTCTGTGGAGAAACACATGTGAAAGTGAGATAAGGGTGAAAGACTTGGGACTCTAAGCTGAGGCTAACAGACCTGACTGTCTGCACATTTGCCTCATATATGGATCTTTTCATGTAAAATCAATGCAAAAGTGTTGATGAGTCTACACTTAAGGCGCACCAAGTATATGTGGGTTTAATAAGACAACAAGCCTTTCAGTAAGTAAGAAAAATGAATACATTATCATAACATAGACTCTGAAACTCCAAACCATACAGAAACAAGAGGTGTCTACAATAATGAAGTCTCTCTCCACTCGAAAATGTGTTTTTCTTATATTTATGTCCCCTAATATGTCCAACCTTGACTACAGGGACTTATATCTGTTTGTTATAGAGAGGTTGCATTTAAAAGAGAGAATCTATCTGCGCACTAACCTAAAATCTGAGACTTAAATGTACACAATACAGTTAGATTAGGTTTACTGTTACTATTAGGTCACTGATTCGAGAGCCAATCTCTGTCCAATACAAGAAACACATATCCGTAACAGACACAACACAGGCAAAGAAACCTGAAACCTTCAGCGCAGAGTGGACTTGTCAGTACAGAGAGCAGATTTAAAATAGTCAAAGCTCTGACAACATACATGGTCGAGTATGCAGTTTTTGGATGTAAACTGGACAGCAGAGCTTCCTTCCACTATCCACTAACACCCCACCTTAGCAGATATTATTGTGTTTCAGGACCACTATCACTGTGTCAGCCACTGGCAGTTAGCCTGCATGCTAACAAGGTAAAAAAAACAACATAATAAAAATATAGGATGCTATTGAGGCCATACATTCTGATATGTCTGGTAGTCATCTCCTCTGACTAATGGCTTAAACTCTCTGGTGTTTCCTCTAATGCTAATGCTTGCCATCTTGATGCACATTGTTCTTTCACCAGTCAAAATAGCACAAGCAGTGTGGAGAAAGTGTATAACAAAACTAAGCGCAGGCAGAACTGGTTGGCTAGATGGAGGCAAGATTTAGAGTTTCTCAGTGAGGGGGGAAGAGCAGATACTACTACAGTACATGGGAAAGCTATGTAAAAACACAATACTAGCGTTGATATAAGACTTCTGAACATATCTGGAGAGGGACTTTAAAAGAATATTTTTTCATTTTTTGGCACAAACTACACACAGTTTTCTTTCCAAGAGATAGATGAGATGATTGATATTGCTCTCTTGTCTGTACATCAAATATGAGGCAAGAGCAATCAGCTGGTTAGTTCAGCTTAGCATAAAGACTGGAAAAGTAAGGAAGACATTAGCCTGGATCCATCCAAAGATAACAAAGTCCACCCACCAGCGGTTTGATGAACAGATTATATCTTGTTTGTTGAATCCATACATAACCAAAGTGTAAAAACATGCCAGGCTAGCCCCCTGTTTCCAGTCTCTATGCAAAGCTAAGCTAACTGGCTTCAGCCTCTTGAGAGAAAGCTAATGCGTACATACCAAAATATTGAAGTAGTCTTTTAATAATAATGATAATGGCATTGTGGCGTTTACTCCAGATTGCACTAAAACTGCAAACTTTTGATAAACTGTGTTCTCTGTGTATCTCCCACAGAGTCCTCTTTTACTGTAACAATAAATGATTTAAGAAAAAAAGTGCATTAATTTCCTTTCCTCCCTTGAAGAAATCCAATTTTTTTTAATTACCAATATACATGGTCTTATGTTATTTATATATACAGTATAAATAACAGAACACCTCAGTGGGACACAAAGAGTTCTTTCATCTCAATTCAAGGAGATTTTGTATTTTTTATTCTGATCTTGGTCGAACAAACTCAGTGTTGAAAGAAGGACCCTTACCTGCTCTTCAGATGCTGGATGCTCCCAAGGCACTTGAAGCGACCGTTTACCATGATGGCCATGCGTGTGCACAGTGCTTCACACTCCTCCATACTGTTGAAAGAAAGAGGTGAGTGTTGCATAAATGAAAAGCGGCAGTAATACCAGACGCTTGAGTCTCTTCATCCCAGATGAAAGACAATGACATCTTGAAACTGGTCTGCTTAGTATAATACGGGTATTTCAGGGATTTGTGTCATGTCTGTCCTCATTCAACCACAAAAATGTTCTGTATTCAAGGCTTGTGAATTGATCAGTTTTTCTTTCATAAACAGTAGAATCAGTTTTATATTGTGTCAACTCACATTATTTTGCTAAAGCTTTCTACTGATTTACTGAGACCTCTCACTCACAGTTAAAGTTTGGATTAGAACAATTTTACATGTCTACTTTGACACCTTAAACGGACGACAAATTTGGTAATTAGAGGGAGAGGAAGGGACCATCTGTAGTTCTTATTATCTCATTTTTTCTCTTTCAGTGTTGGGCTGGAGCAGGAGTCATTTGTAGTTGAGGCAGAACCTGTGAAGCCTTTCTGAGGAATGGTGCAATTAGGATTATGACTTTGTAAAACCTGGTGAATCTGCCACTTAACAAAACACAACCACCTGGTCATGCCATGGACGATTGGATGCAGCTCGACCACACTGCCACATGGACGACAACAAATGCTTTTATTTCTCCATGAAGGGAAAACATGTGATGGGGATAATATATTTCAAATGGAACAACAGCACAGATCATTCACATGCACTGCCAGGGGCGACAAATGATTCAAAAACACAGTCAATTTGGGAAGTGTTAAAATGAATAGGCATGTAAATTGCTAAATGTTCCATATCAACTGGGGCCATCAAGTTTTACCAAAAAAATAAAAAAAAGAATCAGCTTTTAATCTTTTCCTCCTCACTCAAAATGTCCAATATTGGCAAATACTGGAGGAGAAAAAGTTGGGACTAACTTTGCTCCAGGAAGTCTTGGATAATGAAAAGACTCCAGCACTGATATTGACAGTTTCTCTTTTCAAGGAGGGGAAAAAAAAGTTCCAGTCAGTCAATATGCCCTCATACTTCATGAAAGCTTTATGGCAGCCAGTGTGGTTCTGGCAGCCAATATTATCTGCCACGCAGGAAACAATATCTTACAACTAAAGTGTAACGCCAATCAATTATAACTCCAGTATTTTCAACTCGTGTTCATTTTGAGGACAGTTTGGTGTCTCTGCTTTCCCTGGTGAAGATTATTTTGACTTTGCAGTGTGAATATATCTCAGAAATCAATAGTAAAGAGTGATGTTGCACCTGTGTGATGTGAGAATGACTGAGCGTCCCTCTTTGATGACACTCAGGATGCAGTCCCACAGGAAGCGCCGGGCTTTGGGGTCCATCCCAGTGGTTGGCTCATCCTGCAATAAATATAACCTTTTCAAAAGCAGCTCCCATTGTCTTCCACATCAGCACATCATTTAAGTCAAGAAAATGCATGTCCTGCAGAAAATGCGTGTGAATGCTGACAGCTGAAATGAATCTAAAAGCATTACTGAAAATGCAGAAATATGAAGCAAATTGCCTGAAAGATAGAGAAGCTCTAATGCATTGACTACAGTGATGAAAAACCTGTAAGCTTCAATGCAGAACTTATACTTGGCAGCTGAACTTCAGTGAAAAACTGTCAAAGGTTGAAATGAAAAGGCTGAAGTAAGTCATGCTTTGCAATTTAAAGAGCATAAAAAATTGGATCGGTGACAAATAATGGGAAGTAACAGGATAGTAGGGGCTTAAAGATCCCTTAATTTAAATCAATATATTAATTCAGTGATTTAAGATCCCATATTATCGATGTGAAATCACTGGTACATATCGTCATCTTTTAGATATGCCTTTATTTTCTAAATTCCTGAGGCAAGTCTGTGTCACTGTCAAATAGCGCCGGGCAGATAATGAGAGAAGACAAGATAAGGTAATGAGGATATTTACTAGGGATAGGTATGGGGACTCAATAACTTTCAACTGAAATAACTTTGTAATATTGAAATGTCTACAGTGTAAAAGCAAAACAAAACAAAAAAAACGTTGTCCAAAGAATCGATATATTATTGTATCTTGATGAAACTAGCAATTTACATCTGTACTGAATAGCTGAGTGGGGAAGCAATAAGCAACATAAAGTATTCAAAACATCTCAACCCAAATAAACAATTATGGATTTCTGGACTGATGTGTGTGACAGCGCTTTCCAAAAGCAATCGACAAAACATCAAAAGAAGGACATGTTTTTGAAGAATGATGTTCCATCTGTCCAGCAAAGGCCCAGAGACGTGTCCAATGTATGCCAATGCGCATTGAAGCTGTTCTGGCAGCTGGTCCTAACCAAACACATTAATGAGACACTTGTTCTGTCACCCTTATGTGCGTGTTAACATGCTTTTGGAGACAGAGAAGTGTAAGGAAAGAATAGGAGGCGTATAAAGGCACAGACATACCTGGGTAAATTTTAAATATACCCATGAACACATAATGGAGACACATACTGAAGCGCTCTCCAACATAGCACAACACACACACACAGAGTCTCAGTGACTTGCTGTTTCTTTTTCCTCAGGGCTAGTCTGTCCGTGCATGATTAGAGAGTGACAGTACTCAGTCCATTGGCTGGTTTCGTTCCAGGCCTGGTTCTCTCTCACTAGCAGAATCCTACAAATCCCGTGGGATATTTCCATCACCGTGCCCAATGTGTCCCTGTGCAAACCCTACGTGGCACTGCCTCAAGGCCGCCTGGACTCCCTGGGCTCGCACACAATACTGAAACTGACACAGACACGGACAACACATTATCCCGCTGCTTCAGAGTGAAGGCTAGCACGGCTCAGGCCAGTAAATAGGCAGGTTTGGAATAGTGCAGCTCCACAGGCTGAACACAGAGCCAGAGAACAGACACGGTTGGGAAGATTATTCTGTAAATGTGCTTTATTATGGATTACCCATAACCTGACTAAAATTGTGATTAGCAGCATAATCTGATGTATTGCTTTTAACCATGCAAAGTAATGAATTTGTTACAGTTTTCAGGCAGCAAATTAAACTGCAGTAATGTTGCATATTTGAAGATATTTATGAGTATGAACTGACATTAAATCTATTTATATAATGTGATATTTCTGCTTTATTAGACCATGTGATGTGGTGGATGGGATAACAAGTAAAATTTGCAATAATCTTAATGAAAGTTTGTACTTCGGCTCGCACCCACAGGGAGCCCCAAGAGGGATTTAAGGTCATTAAAGTTTGGCCCTCATAATAAAACGGACACAACTTCCTAATGCGCATTAAAGCCACTTAATTGAAAGCATGTGACGCTGTGTATTCTCAGTCATGCCTTCATTAATCTTCCATCAGTGTGAAAATGCTTTTGCCATCAGTTTTAAGTCCTGATAAATAGGAATTTAATACGTGCAAACACTGCTGTGTGCTTTGCGTTTCTGATTCTTGCTTAAAAAAAAAGAAAGGAAAAAAAAATTAAATATGACCAGTGAGTGACCTCTGAAAAATACACCCTTCTTATCCACAAGTAATGTACTTGTAATCCTTTGGGAAATTCAGTAAGGATTTACCACATCGATCAGCGAAAGCTTGTTTTGTCTACTTATTTTTGAAAGCATACATTATCCTAAATTTCTCTATTCTATCATCTTCCTGCTACAGTTGAGTCTCTGTGTGCTTGTTAGGAAGAAAAAGAACTCATCTGCTGTAATCAAAACATCTGCACAGCATCAATATTGATTTAAAGTATTACACTCTTAAGTCTTAATAAAACAGCAGCGTATCACATTTTCACCATGTACAACACATCAATAAAGATGTATCTCACCAGGAAAATCACTGGAGGACATCCGATCAGGGCTATCGCTGTAGAAAGTTTACGTTTGTTCCCACCGCTGTAGGTTCCTGCTGACTTGTTGGAATACTTCACCAGCCCCAATTTCTGGATCCCCCACTCGGCAACCTATTGAAGACAAAAATCAAAGTGAGCAAACCCGTTATAGTGTTAAAAAGAGTGTTCACATAAACCACATCATCAGATTTTCCATGATGGATTATATTTTGACTTTACTCTAATGTATTTAAAGTGGAAACAGACAACTTTTCAGCTCCCCTTGCCTCCTTTTTCCCAAGCGATGCTATTGTTGGCATCGTGGTCGGAGACAAAAACGGATTGGGTTCCGTTTCCCTCAGAGTCTAGCAAACAGTAACTAATATCTGGATTTCAATTCTAAATATTAACAAACTTATCTTTAAAGGGGAGGACTGTCCTCAAACAATGCAAAGACTACACAAATAATCCCTCTTAATCATCATTTATGACTCACTGAGTGTGTGGCAGGGTATTAATCTGCAGACTCTGCCCTCTGCCTGCATTTTCTTATTTTCTTCCTTTTGTTGTGTTTGGGACATTTCTGGGCTGCATTTTTTGTGCAGTTGTGTGTAACCCCCGGTCCATAACCCCCCCCCCCCCCCCCCCCCACACACACACACACACACACACACACAAATACAGCATGCAAAACATGAAGCAGAAGAAGCTGTTTTTTGAGAGAAGAGCAAATCTAGGCTTTCTTTTTCAGGTTTGCTGGTGAGCACTAGAGTTGAGCATGAAATTGAAAAATGACACAGACTTGCCCTTTTTTTGTTCAACAGGTAGGTGCCAGTGGTTAGCTATCAAAGAAGGAGCTTTTCTATTACAACAAATGTAAAGTTGCTGAAATTTGAAGTTTCAATGGCATTCATTTTCTTATTTGTTCATGTTTAACAAAGGTTAGACATTAGTCATGCCACACAAAGATGATGATCACAACCATTTCACATCCATACAGGGTTAATGGTATACAACTTCTAATTTTCAAAAAAATGTTCTAAACAAAAGTACAGGATCAGTACTCATTATTGGTAAATGTGCAAAAGTTGATGCACTTCCTTTGTTCCCTAATTCGAGCCTTTACTTTTTCTGGGATATCAAGTAGACAGACAGGATTGCATAGTGAAAGTGAGGGGACAAATCTTAACACAGACATCTTACCTCAATACAGCAAAAAACCTTTTCTATACCCACTTTAAGCTCTGTGGTTTTCAAGGACAAGACCTGAATGCTGGCATCACTGTAAGACTTTTATCACAGACTGCTAAGGTACTTTACACCTTGCTGTTTAAATGTCTCATCAAACGCCAGCAATCATGAGCGTCGCCAAAGTGCAGAATATCAGCAGGTCTCAAAGGACATGTTTGGTGTTCCAAGGCTTTGGTACCACTTCCAGGGCACTTCTTGAAAATACACGTGGTTGTGTCTTTTTATTGATCAAGCAAATATTACTACACATGCTCAATTTGAATCAAGAATTGTCACCCAAAGAAGGTACATCACACACTGTAAAATCTGACAAGTTGATTTTACTGTAAAAAATCTAGCAAACCCACAAAAAATGACAGTAAGTGTAACTATTTATCTTAATTTATGTTTACTTTCTATCTAATTGTTAAGTTTACTTAAGACTTAATTATATTTTCTGAATTTTGTGACACTTGTATATTTACTTAATTTTGTGAAACTTGTAAGAATTAAAAGTTTAATTGAATCAATCTTTCAAAGTTTAAGCAACTTCAGTAAAAACCAAGTTTACTGTGCTTTATAGCTTTATTCTGCTGGTTGCATACTCATCAATCATTTTTGTATTTTCTTAAACATGTTTTCCTTGAAAAATGTAAGTGAGTGTTATTATTAATCTTAATATTTGTTTATTTTATATCTAATTGTTAAGTTTACTTGAAATTTAGTCAGATTTACTTAATTTTGTGAAGTTGTTGAAACTTAAAAAATGACAAGTTCAATTAAATCAATCTAAGTTTTAGCAACTTTACTAAACAAAATATATTGTGCTATATATTTGTATTCTGCTATTGCATACTCTTCAATCATATTTGTATTTTCTTAAACGTATTTAAAAAACAGAACTCGCAGATCTTCTAACGTCATTATTTGCAAAATCCTCCAGTCAAACTAACTCGGTTTACTAAAGTTGCACTCAACACTTAAAAAGAAAAAGGTCATTTCACTTGCCTTTTATTTAGTTGCAGCTTACAAAATTAAGTAAATACAGCTAAATTTCAAGTGAACTTAACTCTTAGATATAAAGTAAACATTAATTGAGATTTATAGTTATATGTACTCTCCTTTTTCAAAACAGTTGGTTTCCAAGATTATTTTAGTAAGATCTAACTATTCAGATTTTACAGTGCAATGGGCCACAGTAAAATTAAGAGTTCTGCTAGCAGCGCAGAACTGGGTCCCTTCACACTGCAGCTAAGAGATCAAAGTCCTGGCGCCAGGTCTGAGGCCTATAGCCGCCGCCAGCCTCTTCCTCTTTTGATCTTCTTGTTGTAGAGGCGGGCGTTGTGAGGGGAGTGCAGGCAGGCCGCATCAGGCCGGCCACACCATTGGGCATAGTGAATAATGTAGAGCCATAACCCACAGCTGCTGCTTTTCTACCACCGGCCATTTTTCATTATGTATGGCTTCTCCCATTGAGGTTATCTATCACTTCGACATGTACTTCAAGCTTGGCCTACATGCATTCTAGTTGTGGTATTTTGATGGTAAAAATAAAACATTCTGAAATGAAATAAACATGCCTGGAAGTAGTAAAACATTTGAGTGTTTTCGATGTTTTTAGATATTCCAATCATGACGGCTCGGCAACTTATCTACATGGCTATTTACGTTCAAGATATTGTGCCTGACAGTGTCAGAGTAAACAAATTAAATCAAGGACAAGGACAAGAGAGTATGGAGGGATATAATGGTTACCATGGCGATCTCTTTTTCTGGCACCCCTCGTAACCTGGCGTAAAACTCCAGATGCTCTCGTCCAGTCAGCAGTTCATCAAGAGCATCAAACTGGGGACAATAGCCCATGTTCTGGTGCACGTTCCTCATTTCTGTCCGTATGCTGGAGAAGAGAACATAATAAAGATTTGACAATGGAGGTCATTAATGTTTGAGATCACAGATCTAAAGGTTATATTAAATGACTTAGCAAGACAGAGAGTAGGATATCAAATATACAATAAGAACAGTTAGAAGGCCAAGAAGTACACACATAATTTATGTTGCCTATTGTATCACAAAGAGAACAGAGATTAAAATTGATTTACTTGGAAAGATTCATCACATTTCCACAATACCTCGATAAGAAAGAAGATCGCAGCCTGTGTGTCAGGGCCTGTGTTTCTCTTTGAAACTCTTCCAAACTAATATAGAGCAGCAGAGAGGTTCATTTCACATTCTGTACTCATAGTCTCAAGGAAGTGTCCCCAAAACAGAAAAGCAAACAAACTTTAAAAAAAAGAAAAAAAAAAGAAGCTCTGCAATCTTTTCCAGGCATGCAGTTCCAGGGGTAACAATGTGCACCCTCTAGAGGCAAGTGAAATAATGACAGCAGCTGCTCTGGTTGCAGGCAGGCCCCTTTTCGCCATCTATAATATTAATTCTTTCACCCCCCGCAGACAACAAATGTTGCAGCTGATTTTCAGTCTTCTTTTAACAGCTGCTTGTTTTTTTTAAAGATAATATTAGACCCATTTTTCCCCTCAAATGTTATTTTCTAAGAGCAACGGCCAGCCTAAGGGAGGCTAAATGTGATTTGATGTGTCTAGAGGCTACTGGATCTCAACAAGGCCATAGTGGACTGAAAGCTTTACTGATCTAATATTGTGTTTTGTTTGAGCTTTGATACAGGGTCATGATAACAGAAGGTCATATAGCCTTCAGCTGGTTCAGCTTGTCCCCAGCTTTTAAAGTAGTTCCACCCTTCTAGTTTGTTAGCACCAGCTGGACAGATTCTGTCGCTGTGTGTCTAACCTCAGCACCAATCGGCTGACGACAATACAGCATTTGGGGACAAAAGCTAATATGACGGGAGATCAGGTGTAGCCACAGATTTTTCAGCCAAAGACTACCTCTTTCTTGTGCCGCTGATTGTTTACAGTTGGATTAACAACTTGAGACATTTAAGCTAATCTCTATAAACAGATACTTGTATATGAACATTGATACATTTGAAAAAAATAATAAAAAGGTAAAAACTTCATCAGAGAATAGCCGAAGGGTTCCGAGTTTGGATTTTGGCCAAAGCATTCTGCATCTTTTGCTCTCCACACTGACCTGACTGATTTACCTGCAAGCAACCAAAGCCTGCTCAAACGTGATGCAAACCAGAAAGTTTGCGATACCAAAAGGTTAAGATATAACCTTACAACTAGAATTGTAAATACATATTTTAACATTTGCATTTGAAATTTACTTACCTCAACAAGTACTAAACATGTCTCTACATTGTATTGATGGGAATCTTCATTAAAATATATCGCTGATCCAAACAAAAACGTTTTAATTTTAAAAGGGTGATGCTAACTTCTGAGTCAGCCAACAGAAAAACGTCCTCGCTGGGTCACTGGATTCCCTTATGAAGTTTACTGTTTCAGTGCACTGATGTCATTTTTGACAATAAAGTTACATATCTTTGTCACAAGTATTTAAAAACCATATCCGAGGGATAATTGCATAGCATTTTTATTAGCCAATATATCAATATCAGCATTTTTTAATTCCTTATATCGGTATTGGCATCAACTCCAAAAATCCAGTATCGGTTGGGCTCTAGACACCAGTGTCTCCTATTCTTTTGGAAAGAATGTGCATATTTCTTTCTTTCTTCATATTCTTTACAGAAAAACAATAACTGCGCATTTGTGGGTGTAGCTGAGAGGAAGCTACAACAAATACCAACACAAATGGTTTAAAAATTCTTTTAATAGCAATCCAAACAGAGGTAGTCCACTGGTACCATCAGTTTGTTCTTAGTCTTCTACAACAGACAGCCACTGAACTACTCCTGGCTGTTAGCAGTCTAGCTTTTGTCTTTTGCATTCCATAGACACTAACCTCCCAGCAGCTCAGATGCTGAATGCAGGTATCAACACTTATTCCTTGTGAGCACAGAACCACAGATAAGAGAGGCAGTTGTCAGGAGAGCAAGAACTTCCATTGAAGAGCTGCTGCCGATCATTTTTCTTGCCAATGCACAGAAAGCGTAATGAGCTGAAAACAGAAGAGTGGGCGTACATACATCTGTTTTTCTCTCTTTTCAGTTTTTGTTTCCCCTAAAGGTCTCTCGGATTTTTCTTTGATCTCGGTTACCCACATTAATCAGCATTAACACTGCTGTGTTAGGCCTTGCTCTATTCAGCTCTCTTTCTTTGTTGAACACAAAGTCAATTACCAGATGTATAAATGAACAGCTATAGCAACCGTTGTGACGTGAAACCAACCGCAGCTCACACACAACTATGCTCGGGTGTGCTGCTTTAGAGATGCATGCAGAGGCAGAGAAACACAGTTGTTTGTTCCTAAAAATAAGGAAGAGCAAGCCTTCCTTCGCTCAAGTGCTTGAGTTTCATATTGCTGGTGTCAAGCTATTTTTTTGGCATGTACAAAGATTTCTTATGACTGATTCTGTAAGGCAGAGACAAAAAAACAGCAAGGTACAGGGCGAGGATGTGAAAAGGAATGAAATATGTGCAAGATGTGCAAGAGGCAGGAAGAAAGCCAGAGCAGGGTTTTCAGCGTTTCTGAGAATATCGCAGTGAGGAGACATGAGAGAACCAAAGTTGAAAAGGCAGAGATGGCAGAATGTATAAGAGATATCGAAAACTACCTAGCCAAGAAAAAAACAAAGAGCGAGAGTGAGAGAGATAGAGGAATAGAAAGACGAGTTACACAGAACAAAAGAAGCTGAGAGAGAGGCTCTGAGCTATAAAAATCCCCACCTCAATCCCCATATGAGCAGCCATCTTGGGTGGCTAATTATGATGAGTTACTTGGTGCACTAGTGGGAGTTAGCGCCTCACCTGTATCCATTTAGGAAGGCCTCTCCACCGGAGACTGGGATGTCTCCTGTCAGCATCTTGAACGTGGTGGTTTTCCCAGCCCCGTTGATTCCAAGCAAACCGAAACACTGAGGGAAACGGGGAAACATTATGTAGCCTCATTGGAAAACAGACAGCAGACAATGGTGCTGGATGACATTTCAAATATCCCGTATGCAGTTTTCTTTTGAATACACATTAACCTCTTTAATGATGTTTATGTATAAACTGTGCAAATATTTGCTCGATACATACAGTATAATTGAAAGTACAATTTATAGAGGATGCATGAGTGGTTCAGTGTTGAGCAAAATAACAAATTGATGTATTTCTGTACACAAACAAAACAACAGACACTAAATCAACACGGCAGGCGCACAGGAACAAATACTGTAAAAACCCAACCATTCCCAGCAGCATTTCTTCCTGCTTCTGTAAACTTCTACAACAAACACAATCCTCTCACTGAGTCGTTTCTCCCCAATGTTGCTGATTTGACTTCCCTCTGGAGGGCATGCGGCAGGAAGTCGTCCCCAAGGAGCCCTCGTGGTCACGTGACCTGCCTTAGGTGCTCCAGCATAAATATTTGATTTCTGTCATTCATTGATCCCTGCTTGTTTGTGACCTGTGCTTGTGAATGCATAGAGGAAGGCTAAGCTTGATGTAAATAATGCATGGAAATGCAATGTGTGATCAGCAGAGCCCTGTGAATCACAATATTCCACTGGCATTTACATTGGGCTTTGAGTAAACAGTGGCAGGGAGGATGGATACCACCGGAAAGCCCATCGAGCACGACTGCCTGTCAGCATTTGAGATTATGTTTAAATCAAGCTTCCAGTGTGTATGTGTGTGTGTGGGGATATGTGTACTGTATAACATGCTATAGAATGAGTAAGGATGCTTTACAATGAGGTGCCTGAGTCAAAAACGGTGTGAAAGTTCACTTTGTTGTTTTCAGTTGTTGTTTTCCCACTGTTAATTTGGCTGAGCTAAACATCACTGGTTCCTCATGCCTTCGCCTCACAGACTCGGCTGCTCCAGCAATGCTCTTCTACGAGGCTGCTTGTGTGTTTTTAGCACACACATGCTTGGCAGTAACATAATGGCAGAAAACAAGCCCGATAAGAAGATTAGTGTTCCTCCTGACGCCTTCTCTAAGCAGCGCTTAAAAGATATTTTGATTTGACGCAGTGAAAGGCAAGAAACTGCCAAACACCAATTCAAATTTTCAAGAAATAACTACACTGGAAATCCAAGCCCAGACAGAGAATTTCAGCTCATTGCTCTCTGCTCTCATATGTCAATATTTTGTAAATATTATCACTAATATTCAAATTTTACTTGAGCGTTTATCATTTAAGTCAAGTCACATCCAGATTTCATGTTAAGGCAATGACGAATGAAGATTTCTCTCATATGGGTGTTGCTGAAAAGTAATCTAATGCGAGAAAGTCATCAGCCAGACTGTAGGCTTGAAGAGGTGCTTGTGTGATTCAGCAGCATTTGGCTCACCTCTGCGGCAGGTACTCCCACACATAGCCTGTCCACAGCAGGGGTGCTCTTCCGAGAGTATACCTGCAGGGAGCAGACAATAAAATGAATCAAGCAGCCAGCTAGAGAGAGGGAGAGAAAGAGGGTGAGGAAGCAGGAGGCAGGGAAGGCTGGGGAGCTGAAAGTGAGGGAGACAACAGAGACGATAGTATGACAAAATATGGAGCGATAGAGCAGAGCAGCAGGGAGGAGGAGATGGAAGAAGCAGGTGGAAAATGAAGTGAGAGAAATGAAGAAAGTGACGGAAAAGAAATTATCAAGAAGGGATAATTTGCAACATTTAGAGCCAGCCAGATGGGAAAAGGTATTAAAAAAAAGTTGGAGACTTGCACAGGGGGGAGAAGAGGAGGACATGAACATTAGTATTTGTGACTGCAGTGACAGTATTCATGAGGAAATCTGTCTCCACTTTGAGTGCCACTTCAGTACCCTCAATAACCTTCAACACACTCACAAGTCACCCAATATTCTGTGTATGGACACCAGCTTTACTGCAGCTGCTCAATATACAGAGATGACTTTAGCTTAAAAGCACCCTGTACTAATCTGACTCTATTAAACATGGTAGAAGTAGATAACTAGCCCAAAAATGTATAGTCCCACCAGAGACAGTGAAAGGATGTGATGCTTGTTAATACCAAATGAATATTTCACATCCAAATTATCATTTGTATATGTACCATTCACTCCATGCTACACTGAATTCTTGAAGAAAAAATTGATTTTTTTGCATGCCTTCATGGTGTGAACCACAACAAAAATTGAGAAAATTACTGACAAATAGAAGTGGATGGAGGCCGGCTTTAACAACAACAAGACTAAATCAAAGCATCTGTACAACATCAGTACTTCCTAAACATGCATTTTCGCCATCATTTTAAACACTTCTGCATAAACAGTCTAAACAGGAAGCAACAGGCGCAGATGAATGACAGCAGAAGTTCTGGCTAATGAACAAGCTAAGAGGCAGGATTTCAATAGAAAGCATGTGACTACCCAGGTGTATCGCTCGTCCATGCATTTATACAGAATGGTTTGAAATAGCAATGTTTTACCACAAATGAATGTGTTATACAAAGGATACAGATGGATTATGACACTTTGATTATACTACATGAGTTGTGAGGAAGTTTGTAAACAGATGTTTTGATATAGTTTTGCTGTTGTTCAATGTGCACCCTTTTAATCCAATTCAAGAATTTTCTCCATTTTTGAATTTTTTGTTCACTGCGGCAGTGTGTGAAAAAGACATGTTTTTGTCACAAATTCAGCATAACATGGGATGAGTAATTGACATACAAATGGGGGGATAGAGTATTCCTTTAAACAGCTGTGTGCTGCTGCTGGAAACGAATGACACTACCATAGATAAGAGTGTTAAGACTGAATCAAAAAGACTGAGTTACATGAAGTCATGTACAGTAAAACAAAAAAAAAGAGCTTAAAGAAGCTAAAATGTACTAGAGAGCAGAGGGGAACTGGAGTATTTGTGAAAAGTCTCTGTGTTTCACCATGAGTAATCCCTTTAAAATTAGTCTCATCATTTAGATAAAAACATTGAAAAGTGCAGCTTCAAGAACTGACAAATAACATGTTTTTTTTTAAACATGTTATTTGTCACAAGTACACTACCATGATATGTTAGCATTATTCAAAATACACAAGAATTAGAGGGATTATAAGCTTTAGACATATATATCAAACACTGATGTGTTGCACAAGGTCAGATTTTGACCTGTTTAGTGGTGGAAATTGCCTCCAACCAAGCACCCCAGGAATAAACACAAGGAGGATCTGATGGGTTAAAAGATTAATATATACAGTATATTATGGAGAGAGTATACCTGTGTACATAAACCGAAGAAAATGACCCCCCTCCCTCTCACTGAGGAGTAAGTCGGTGGTTATTTATGGGTAAAGCAGAGCACATAAGTCTTAACAGGATTGCTTCTGTGCTGCTAACATAAGGTCAATGACCTATCCTAAGACAGCGAATAAAGGCAAGACACATCTTACATGTGTTATAGTTACAACATCATGCTTGTATAACATAAGATCACATAACACGGTTCCACCAATATCAGAGTTGGAAAAAATATACAGTGAAGACTTAATGTTTCATACTAATTTACTTTCACAGTTACAACATGAAAACTCTGGCAACCATGGATGCCAAATTCGACGGTAATCTGGCCAATATTGACCAAAGTGTAAGACTGACAGACCCTTAGATGGACTCTCATCGTCGCTACAAAAGATAAATAGAGATGCAGAAACCATCCTCAGGACACAGAAGAAAATTCTCACATTTTGATTGTGAGTCAGTATCCTGCTAAAGTCATGTAGCGACACTGAAAAAATGAGGTGGTTGACAATTCACAACATCTCACTCGAAAACTTTCCATCCTGCATCCACATCCTCCCCCGCTGACCAGCCACATCCATTCACATTTGCATTCAAGTCTGCATCATCTGAAAATCCCACCAGAGGAGGTAAAGAAACTCCCACAAGCCAACATGATTTTTGTTACAATCTAAAACAAAAAATACAGCAGCAGAACATTCGACAAAATGAGGTATTTAGTGCATGAGGTGTTTTTCCACATCCAAGACTATGTTAGGGGTTTGATATGTTTTCAAAGTGGTTTGAAAGCAGCGTTGTCTTGCTCTAGCACGAAACGACAAGACAAGGCCTTTGTTGTTGTTGCTGAGTGTGACAGTTAAGACATTTAAAATTCAAAATCAAGGACAGCACTGTGCCCCTTTGAGTTACGAAAGAGTGACTACTGTTGGCTTGTTTTTTCGTTTTTTAAAAATTGAAAACATAGTTTTTGATGAGTGTTGTGTGTGTTTACGTGCCCGTGTGTGAGTGCCACAGACAGAAACGGCGAATGTTCATTAAAACAGAAAAGTGACAGAATCCTTCTCAGTATGAAGGATACATTTCCTGTATAGAATCTCCAGACCAAATATCTACCATTAAAAAGACTCGGATATCCCAGCTGCATTCACAACGCTACCAGGCAAATGTAAATTTAGAGCTGCCACTTCAAGCCTGACAAACAATGACATTGCATTTATTACACAGTTGGCACATCAAAAGCATTTGATAAAAGCAGGAGTTCCATAGATCCATCACTCCTTCAGTGCCATCTGGCAGCTGCACTTAGTACATATCAACCTGGATTACACATACTACTTTTTACTGGTAGTTTGCGGTGCTAAAGCCACATCAAAGCAGCACATCCATGTATGGAGGAAGGCAATTAAAGGATAATTCCCCCCTGACTTGAGCGCCACAGCAACTGTCACAATAAGCAGGCTGATGTCTAAGCAGATGAGACAGTTGACAGGATGCGATGGCGGCAGTTGTGTAAACCTAAAACATAGATTTAGGTTTGAAAATCACAAGCTACAAACACCAAAGGCTATAGCTCAGGTAGTAAATCATGACACCGACAAAGCTTTATTTCAAAAGCTTTTGCCAATATACGGTCCATTAATTTCACAAATGTCTCACAGCAGTGTAAGATGCTATCCCAAGGTACCTAAAAGCAATTTCTGACCATTTCTGTACAACCGAATCCAGCGATCCTATCGGAAAATCTCAGAAAGCCCTTCTTCAGCATCACCCATCACATTACAAAGGTTTAAGTTATAACATATTTTAAACTCGACGTTACTTAAAGAGGCCATTCACCCCAAATCAAAACAGCATTTTTTTTTTCTCTTACCAGTGGAGCTATTTATCAATCAAAAATGTAGTTCCCAAGTGTTGCTGGAGATATTGGCTGTCTACCTTTTCATGAATATGACTGAACTAGATGCATTCACCTTAATCATTGTGTGTTTCTGTGTGTGTGTGTGTGTGTGTGTGTGTGTGTGTGTGTGTGTGTGGGGCATTATGATTGACATTTGACCTTTATATAAAATGAAGGATATAAAATGTCATCACATCATTATTTTAT
>NC_056485.1:10935711-10936099 GCF_008729295.1 Plectropomus leopardus | reverse complement strand
GTAGTAAGAGAGTCTATCTTTGCGTGTGTGTGTGTGTGTGTGTGTATATATATAGTCACTCCTCTATTAAATACTGTCAGTGACAAATCCCAACAGTCAATAATTTGAGCCTCATCCAGTCCATTATATAGACTTTTTTACTACTGCATCCATGGTTATCGTCAATCAAGTCACACCCCAGACCAGTCAAAACAAACCTTATTTTTACCATTTACTTGATATAGCAGTGGCTTAGAGAGAAGGATGGAGACATTGACCCCCAGGGGTAGATGCTCAATGTCAAGGTCACTGGAGAGTTGCCAGAGCTACAAGGAAAAATCCATTACTGAGGCAAGGGAAAGGTGAAATATTTGCCATTCTCAAATGAACAGCAGCTATTTCTTCCTCA